>NC_069140.1:28389628-28689628 GCF_943734755.1 Anopheles moucheti
TGTTTGCCATCTTGTCCACCATCTTGGCCGCCATCTTGTCCGCCATCTTGTCCGCCATCTTGTTCGCCATCTTGGCCGCCATCTTGTCCGCCATCTTGTCCGCCATCTTGTCCGCCATCTTGTTCGCCATCTTGTCCACCATCGTGGCCGCCATCTTGTGTCCGCCATCTTGTCCGCCATCTTGTCCGCCATCTTATCCGCCATCTTGTCCGCCATCTTGTCCGCCATCTTGTCCACCATCTTGGCCGCCATCTTGTCCGCCATCTTGGCCGCCATCTTGTCCGCCATCTTGGACGCCATCTTGGTCGCCATCTTGTCCGCCATCTTGTCCGCCATCTTGTCCGCCATCTTGTCCGCCATCTTGTCCGCCATCTTGTTTGCCATCTTGGCCGCCATCTTGTCCGCCATCTTGTTTGCCATCTTGGCCGCCATCTTGTCCGCCATCTTGTCCGCCATCTTGTCCGCCATCTTGTTCGCCATCTTGTCCACCATCGTGGCCGCCATCTTGTGTCCGCCATCTTGTCCGCCATCTTGTCCGCCATCTTATCCGCCATCTTGTCCGCCATCTTGTCCGCCATCTTGTCCACCATCTTGGCCGCCATCTTGTCCGCCATCTTGTCCGCCATCTTGTTCGCCATCTTGGCCGCCATCTTGTCCGCCATCTTGTCCGCCATCTTGTCCGCCATCTTGTTCGCCATCTTGTCCACCATCTTGGCCGCCATCTTGGCCGCCATCTTGGCCGCCATCTTGTGTCCGCCATCTTGTCCGCCATCTTGTCCGCCATCTTGTCCACCATCTTGGCCGCCATCTTGTCCACCATCTTGGACGCCATCTTGTGTTTGCCATCTTGTCCACCATCTTGGCCGCCATCTTGTCCGCCATCTTGTCCGCCATCTTGTTCGCCATCTTGGCCGCCATCTTGTCCGCCATCTTGTCCGCCATCTTGTCCGCCATCTTGTTCGCCATCTTGTCCACCATCGTGGCCGCCATCTTGTGTCCGCCATCTTGTCCGCCATCTTGTCCGCCATCTTATCCGCCATCTTGTCCGCCATCTTGTCCGCCATCTTGTCCACCATCTTGGCCGCCATCTTGTCCGCCATCTTGGCCGCCATCTTGTCCGCCATCTTGGACGCCATCTTGGTCGCCATCTTGTCCGCCATCTTGTCCGCCATCTTGTGTCCGGCATCTTGTGTCTGCCATCTTGTCCGCCATCTTGTCCGCCATCTTGTCCGCCATCTTGTCCGCCATCTTGTTCGCCATCTTGGCCGCCATCTTGTCCGCCATCTTGTCCGCCATCTTGTCCGCCATCTTGTTCGCCATCTTGTCCACCATCGTGGCCGCCATCTTGTGTCCGCCATCTTGTCCGCCATCTTGTCCGCCATCTTATCCGCCATCTTGTCCGCCATCTTGTCCGCCATCTTGTCCACCATCTTGGCCGCCATCTTGTCCGCCATCTTGTCCGCCATCTTGTTCGCCATCTTGGCCGCCATCTTGTCCGCCATCTTGTCCGCCATCTTGTCCGCCATCTTGTTCGCCATCTTGTCCACCATCTTGGCCGCCATCTTGGCCGCCATCTTGGCCGCCATCTTGTGTCCGCCATCTTGTCCGCCATCTTGTCCGCCATCTTGTCCACCATCTTGGCCGCCATCTTGGCCGCCATCTTGGCCGCCATCTTGGACGCCATCTTGTGTTTGCCATCTTGTCCGCCATCTTGTGTCCGCCATCTTGTCCGCCATCTTGTCCGCCATCTTGTCCGCCATGTTGTCCGCCATCTTGGCCGCCATCTTGTGTCCGCCATCTTGGCCGCCATTTTGTCCGCCATCTTGTCCACCATCTTGGCCGCCATCTTGTGTCCGCCATCTTGGCCGCCATCTTGTCCGCCATCTTGTCCTCCATCTTGGCCGCCATCTTGGCCGCCATCTTGGCCGCCATCTTGTGTCCGCCATCTTGTCCGCCATCTTGTCCGCCATCTTGTCCACCATCTTGGCCGCCATCTTGGCCGCCATCTTGGCCGCCATCTTGGACGCCATCTTGTGTTTGCCATCTTGTCCGCCATCTTGTGTCCGCCATCTTGTCCGCCATCTTGTCCGCCATCTTGTCCGCCATGTTGTCCGCCATCTTGGCCGCCATCTTGTGTCCGCCATCTTGGCCGCCATCTTGTCCGCCATCTTGTCCACCATCTTGGCCGCCATCTTGTGTCCGCCATCTTGGCCGCCATCTTGTCCGCCATCTTGTCCGCCATCTTGTCCGCCATCTTGTTCGCCATCTTGTCCACCATCTTGGACGCCATCTTGTGTTTGCCATCTTGTCCACCATCTTGGCCGCCATCTTGTCCGCCATCTTGTCCGCCATCTTGTTCGCCATCTTGGCCGCCATCTTGTCCGCCATCTTGTCCGCCATCTTGTTCGCCATCTTGTCCACCATCGTGGCCGCCATCTTGTGTCCGCCATCTTGTCCGCCATCTTGTCCGCCATCTTATCCGCCATCTTGTCCGCCATCTTGTCCGCCATCTTGTCCACCATCTTGGCCGCCATCTTGTCCGCCATCTTGGCCGCCATCTTGTCCGCCATCTTGGACGCCATCTTGGTCGCCATCTTGTCCGCCATCTTGTCCGCCATCTTGTGTCCGGCATCTTGTGTCTGCCATCTTGTCCGCCATCTTGTCCGCCATCTTGTCCGCCATCTTGTCCGCCATCTTGGCCGCCATTTTGTCCGCCATCTTGTCCGCCATCTTGGCCGCTATCTTGTGTCCGCCATCTTGTCCGCCATCTTGTGTCCGCCATCTTGGCCGCCATCTTGTCCGCCATCTTGTCCGCCATCTTGTTCGCCATCTTGTACACCATCTTGGCCGCCATCTTGTGTCCGCCATCTTGTCCGCCATCTTGTCCGCCATCTTGTGTCCGCCATCTTGTCCGCCATCTTGTCCGCCATCTTGTCCACCATCTTGGCCGCCATCTTGTCCGCCATCTTGTGTCCGCCATCTTGGCCGCCATCTTGTCCGCCATCTTGGCCGCCATCTTGTGTCCGCCATCTTGTCCGCCATCTTGTCCGCCATCTTGTGTCCGCCATCTTGTCCGCCATCTTGTCCGCCATCTTGTCCACCATCTTGGCCGCCATCTTGTCCGCCATCTTGGCCGAAATATTGTCCGTCATCTTGGCCGCCATCTTGTCCGCCATCTTGTTCGCCATCTTGTTCGCCATCTTGTCCGGCATCTTGTGTCTGCCATCTTGTCAGCCATCTTGTCCGCCATCTTGTCCGCCATCTTGTCCGCCATCTTGGCCGCCATTTTGTCCGCCATCTTGTCCGCCATCTTGGCCACCATCTTGTGTCCGCCATCTTGTCCGCCATCTTGTCAGCCATCTTGTCCGCCATCTTGTCCTCCATCTTGTCCGCCATCTTGGCCGCCATCTTGGCCGCCATCTTGTCCGCCATCTTGGACGCCATCTTGTCCGCCATCTTGTCCTCCATCTTGGCCGCCATCTTGGCCGCCATCTTGGCCGCCATCTTGTGTCCGCCATCTTGGCCGCCATCTTGTCCGCCATCTTGTCCGCCATCTTGTCCGCCATCTTGTCCGCCATCTTGTCCGCCATCTTGTATCCGCCATCTTGTCCGCCATCTTGGCCGCCATCTTGGCCACCATCTTGTCCGCCATCTTGTCCGCCATCTTGTCCGCCATCTTGTCCGCCATCTTGTACGCCATCTTATGTCCGCCATCTTGGCCACCATCTTGACCGCCATCTTGGCCGCCATCTTGGCCGCCAATTTGTCCGCCATCTTGGCCGCCAATTTGTCCGCCATCTTGTCCGCCATCTTGGCCGCCATCTTGTCCGCCATCTTGTCCGCCATCTTGTCCGCCATCTTGGCCGCCATCTTGTGTCCGCCATCTTGTCCGCCATCTTGTCCGCCATCTTGTCCGCCATCTTGTCCGCCATCTTGTCCGCCATCTTGGCCGCCATCTTGTCCGCCATCTTGGCCGCCATCTTGTCCGCCATCTTGTCCGCCATCTTGTCCGCCATCTTGTCCGCCATCTTGTCCGCCATCTTGTCCGCCATCTTGTCCGCCATCTTGTCCGCCATCTTGTCCGCCATCTTGTCCGCCATCTTGTCCGCCATCTTGGCCGCCATCTTGTCCGCCATCTTGTCCGCCATCTTGTCCGCCATCTTGGCCGCCATCTTGGCCGCCGTCTTGGCCGCAATCTTGTCCGCCATCTTGTCCGCCATCTTGTCCGCCATCTTGGCCGCCATCTTGGCCGCCATCTTGTCCGCCATCTTGGCCGCCATCTTGTCCGCCATCTTGGCCGCCATCTTGGCCGCCATCTTGTCCGCCATCTTGTCCGCCATCTTGTGTCCGCCATCTTGTCCGCCATCTTGTCCGCCATCTTGGCCGCCATCTTGTGTCCGCCATCTTGGCCGCCATCTTGTGTCCGCCATCTTGGCCGCCATATTGTCCGCCATCTTGTCCGCCATCTTGTCCGCCATCTTGTTCGCCATCTTGTGTCCGCCATCTTGTCCGCCATCTTGTTTGCCATCTTAACCGCCATCTTATCCGTCATCTAGTGTCCGCCATCTTGTCCACCATCTTGTGTCCGCCATCTTGTCCGCCATCTTGTACGCCATCTTATGTCCGCCATCTTGGCCACCATCTTGACCGCCATCTTGGCCGCCATCTTGGCCGCCAATTTGTCCGCCATCTTGGCCGCCAATTTGTCCGCCATCTTGTCCGCCATCTTGTCCGCCATCTTGTCCGCCATCTTGTCCACCATCTTGTCCGCCATCTTGTCCGCCATCTTGGCCGCCATCTTGTCCGCCATCTTGGCCGCCATCTTGTCCGCCATCTTGGCCGCCATCTTGGCCGCCATCTTGTCCGCCATCTTGTCCGCCATCTTGGCCGCCATCTTGTCCGCCATCTTGTCCACCATCTTGGCCGCCATCTTGTCCGCCATCTTGGCCGCTATCTTGTGTCCGCCATCTTGTCCGCCATCTTGTCCTCCATCTTGGCCGCCATCTTGTCCGCCATCTTGTCCGCCATCTTGTCCGCCATCTTGTTCGCCATCTTGTCCGCCATCTTGTCCGCCATCTTGTCCGCCATCTTGTCCGCCATCTTGTCCGCCATCTTGTCCGCCATCTTGGTCGCCATCTTGTCCGCCATCTTGTCCGCCATCTTGTCCGCCATCTTGTCCGCCATCTTGGCCGCCATCTTGGCCGCCATCTTGGCCGCCATCTTGGTCGCCATCTTGGTCGCCATCTTGGTCGCCATCTTGGTCGCCATCTTGTCCGCCATCTTGGTCGCCATCTTGTCCGCCATCTTGGCCGCCATCTTGTCCGCCGTCTTGGACGCCATCTTGGTCGCCATCTTGTCCGCCATCTTGTGTCTGCCATCTTGTCCGCCATCTTGTCCGCCATCTTGTCCGCCATCTTGTCCGCCATCTTGGCCGCCATTTTGTCCGCCATCTTGTCCGCCATCTTGGCCGCTATCTTGTGTCCGCCATCTTGGCCGTCATCTTGTCCGCCATCTTGTCCGCCATCTTGTCCGCCATCTTGTCCGCCATCTTGGCCGCCATCTTGTCCGCTATCTTGTCCGCCATCTTGTCCGCCATCTTGTGTTTGCCATCTTGGTCGCCATCTTGTCCGCCATCTTGGTCGCTATCTTGTCCGCCATCTTGTCCGCCATCTTGTCCGCCATCTTGTGTCCGCCATCTTGGCCGCCATCTTGTCCGCCATCTTGTCCGCCATCTTGTGTCCGCCATCCTGTCCGCCATCTTGGCCGCCATCTTGGCCACCATCTTGGCCGCCATCTTGTCCGCCATCTTGTCCGCCATCTTGTCTGCCATCTTGGCCGCCATCTTGTTGCCGCCATCTTGTCCGCCATCTTGGCCGCCATCTTGTGTCCGCCATCTTGTCCGCCATCTTGTGTCCGCCATCCTGTCCGCCATCTTGGCCGCCATCTTGGCCACCATCTTGGCCGCCATCTTGGCCGCCATCTTGTCCGCCATTTTGTGTCCGCCATCTTGTCCGCCATCTTGGCCGCCATCTTGTCCGCCATCTTGTGTCCGCCATCTTGTCCGCCATCTTGGCCGCCATTTTGTGTCCGCCATCTTGTCCGCCATCTTGGCCGCCATCTTGTCCGCCATCTTGTCCGCCATCTTGGCCGCCATCTTGTCCGCCATCTTGGCCACCATCTTGTGTCCGCCATCTTGTCCGCCATCTTGTCCGCCATCTTGTCCGCCATCTTGGCCGCCATCTTGTCCGCCATCTTGTCCGCCATCTTGTCCGCCATCTTGTCCGCCATCTTGTCCGCCATCTTGTCCGCCATCTTGGCCGCCATCTTGTCCGCCATCGTGTCCGCCATCTTGTCTGCCATCTTGTCCGCCATCTTGGCCGCCATCTTGGCCGCCGTCTTGGCCGCAATCTTGTCCGCCATCTTGTCCGCCATCTTGTCCGCCATCTTGGCCGCCATCTTGGCCGCCATCTTGTCCGCCATCTTGGCCGCCATCTTGTCCGCCATCTTGGCCGCCATCTTGTCCGCCATCTTGTCCGCCATCTTGTCCGCCATCTTGTCCGCCATCTTGGCCGCCATCTTGTCCGCCATCTTGTCCGCCATCTTGTCCGCCATCTTGGCCGCCATCTTGTGTCCGCCATCTTGGCCGCCATCTTGTCCGCCATTTTGTCCGCCATCTTGTCCGCCATCTTGTCCGCCATCTTGTTCGCCATCTTGTGTCCGCCATTTTGTCCGCCATCTTGTTTGCCCTCTTAACCGCCATCTTATCCGTCATCTAGTGTCCGCCATCTTGTCCGCCATCTTGTCCGCCATCTTGTGTCCGCCATCTAGTCCGCCATCTTGTACGCCATCTTATGTCCGCCATCTTGGCCACCATCTTGACCGCCATCTTGGCCGCCATCTTGGCCGCCAATTTGTCCGCCATCTTGGCCGCCAATTTGTCCGCCATCTTGTCCGCCATCTTGTGTCCGCCATCTTGTCCACCATCTTGTCCGCCATCTTTGTCCGCCATCTTGTCCGCCATCTTGTCCGCCATCTTGGCCGTCATCTTGTCCGCCATCTTGGCCGCCATCTTGGCCGCCATCTTGGCCGCCATCTTGTCCGCCATCTTGTCCGCCATCTTGGCCGCCATCTTGTCCGCCATCTTGTCCACCATCTTGGCCGCCATCTTGTCCGCCATCTTGGCCGAAATATTGCGTTTGCCATCTTGTCCGCCATCTTGTCCGCCATCTTGGCCGCCATCTTGTCCGCCATCTTGTCCGCCATCTTGTCCGCCATCTTGTTCGCCATCTTGTCCGCCATCTTGTCCGCCATCTTGTCCGCCATCTTGTCCGCCATCTTGTCCGCCATCTTGTCCGCCATCTTGGTCGCCATCTTGTCCGCCATCTTGTCCGCCATCTTGTCCGCCATCTTGTCCGCCATCTTGTCCGCCATCTTGGCCGCCATCTTGGCCGCCATCTTGGCCGCCATCTTGTCCGCCATCTTGTCCTCCATCTTGTGTCCGCCATCTTGTCCGCCATCTTGGCCGCCATCTTGTCCACCATCTTGTTCGCCATCTTGTCCGCCATCTTGTCCGCCATCTTGGCAGCCATCTTGTCCGCCATCTTGGCCGCCATCTTGTGTCCGTCATCTTGGCCGCCATCTTGTTCGCCATCTTGTCCGCCATCTTGTCCGCCATCTTGTGTCCGCCATCTTGGCCGCCATCTTGTCCGCCATCTTGGCCGCCTTTTCGGCCGCCATCTTGTCCGCCATCTTGTCCGCCATCTTGTCCACCATCTTGGCCGCCATCTTGTGTCCGCCATCTTGGCCGCTATCTTGTCCGCCATCTTGGCCGCCATCTTGTCCGCCATCTTGTCCGCCATCTTGTCCACCATCTTGGCCGCCATCTTGTCCGCCATCTTGTCCGCCATCTTGTCCGCCATCTTGGCCGCCATCTTGTGTCCGCCATCTTGGCCGCCATCTTGGCCGCCATCTTGTTCGCCATCTTGTCCGACATCTTGTCCGCCATCTTGTGTCCGCCATTTCTGCCGCCATCTTGTCCGCCATCTTGGCCGCCATCTTGTCCGCCATCTTGTCCGCCATCTTGTCCACCATCTTGGCCGCCATCTTGTGTCCGCCATCTTGTCCGCCATCTTGGCCGCAATCTTGTCCGCCATCTTGTCCGCCATCTTGTCCGCCATCTTGTCCGCCATCTTGGCCGCCATCTTGTCCGCCATCTTGTTCGCCATCTTGTCCACCATCTTGGTCGCCATCTTGTCCGCCATCTTGTCCGCCATCTTGTCCACCATCTTGGCCGCCATCTTGGCCGCCATCTTGGCCGCCATCTTGTCCGCCATCTTGGACGCCATCTTGGTCGCCATCTTGTCCGCCATCTTGTCCACCATGTTGTCCGCCATCTTGTCCGCCATCTTGTGTCCGCCATCTTGGCCGCCATCTTGTCCGCCATCTTGGCCGCCATCTTGGCCGCCATCTTGTCTGCCATCTTGTGTCCGCCATCTTGTCCGCCATCGTGTCCACCATCTTGGCCGCCATCTTGTCCGCCATCTTGGCCGCCATCTTGGCCGCCATCTTGTCCGCCATCTTGTCCGCCATCTTGTTCGCCATCTTGTCCGCCATCTTGTCCACCATCTTGGCCGCCATCTTGTCCGCCATCTTGTTCGCCATCTTGTGTCCGCCATCTTGTCCGCCATCTTGTCCGCCATCTTGTCCACCATCTTGGCCGCCATCTTGTCCGCCATCTTGTTCACCATGTTGTCCGCCATCTTGGCCGCCATCTTGTCCGCCATCTTGTCCGCCATCTTGTCCGCCATCTTGTCCGCCATCTTGTGTCCGCCATCTTGGCCGCCATCTTGTCCGCCATCTTGGCCGCCATCTTGTCCGCCATCTTGTCCGCCATCTTGGCCGCCATCTTGTCCGCCATCTTGGCCGCCATCTTGTCCGCCATCTTGTCCGCCATCTTGTGTTTGCCATCTTGGTCGCCATCTTGTCCGCCATTTTGTGTCCGCCATCTTGTCCGCCATCTTGTCCGCCATCTTGTTCGCCATCTTGTCCGCCATCTTGTCCGCCATCTTGTCCGCCATTTTGGTCGCTATCTTGTCCGCCATCTTGTCCGCCATCTTGGTCGCCATCTTGTCCGCCATCTTGGTCGCTATCTTGTCCGCCATCTTGTCCACCATCTTGGCCGCCATCTTGTCCGCCATCTTGTGTCCGCCATCTTGGCCGCCATCTTGTCCGCCATCTTGGCCGCCATCTTGTCCGCCATCTTGTGTTCGCCATCTTGTCCGCCATCTTGTCCACCATCTTGGCCGCCATCTTGTCCGCCATCTTGTGTCCGCCATCTTGGCCGCCATCTTGTCCGCCATCTTGTCCGCCATCTTGTCCGCCATCTTGTTCGCCATCTTGTCCACCATCTTGGCCGCCATCTTGTGTCCGCCATCTTGTCCGCCATCTTGTCCGCCATCTTGTGTCCGCCATCTTGGCCGCCATCTTGTCCGCCATCTTGTCCGCCATCTTGTCCGCCATCTTGTGTCTGCCATCTTGTCCGCCATCTTGGCCGCCATCTTGGTCACCATCTTGTCCGCCATCTTGTGCGCCATCTTGTCCGCCATCTTGTCTGCCATCTTGGCCGCCATCTTGTTGCCGCCATCTTGTCCGCCATCTTGGCCGCCATCTTGGCCGCCATCTTGTGTCCGCCATCTTGGCCGCCATCTTGTTCGCCATCTTGTCCACCATCTTGTCCGCCATCTTGTCCGCCATCTTGTCCGCCATCTTGTCCACCATCTTGGCCGCCATCTTGTCCGCCATCTTGTCCGCCATCTTGTCCGCCATCTTGTCCGCCATCCTGTCCGCCATCTTGTCCTCCATCCTGGCCGCCATCTTGTCCGCCATCTTGTCCGCCATCTTGTCCGCCATCTTGTCCGCCATCTTGTCCGCCATCTTGTCCGCCATCTTGTGTCCGCCATCTTGGCCGCCATCTTGTCCGCCATCTTGGCCGCCATCTTGTCCGCCATCTTGGCCGCCATCTTGTCCGCCATCTTGGCCGCCATCTTGTCCGCCATCTTGTCCGCCATCTTGTCCGCCATCTTGTGTCCGCCATCTTGGTCGCCATCTTGTCCGCCATTTTGTGTCCGCCATCTTGTCCGCCATCTTGTTCGCCATCTTGTCCGCCATCTTGTCCGCCATCTTGTCCGCCTTTTTGGTCGCCATCTTGGTCGCCGTCTTGTCCGCCATCTTGGTCGCTATCTTGTCCGCCATCTTGTCCACCATCTTGGCCGCCATCTTGTCCGCCATCTTGTGTCCGCCATCTTGGCCGCCATCTTGTCCGCCATCTTGGCCGCCATCTTGTCCGCCATCTTGTGTCCGCCATCTTGTCCGCCATCTTGTCCACCATCTTGTCCGCCATCTTGTCCGCCATCTTGTCCGCCATCTTGTCCGCCATCTTGTGTCCGCCATCTTGGCCGCCATCTTGGCCGCCATCTTGGCCGCCATCTTGGCCGCCATCTTGTCCGCCATCTTGGCCGCCATCTTGTCCGCCATCTTGTCCGCCATCTTGTCCGCCATCTTGTCCGCCATCTTGTCCGCCATCTTGTCCGCCATCTTGTCCGCCATCTTGTCCGCCATCTTGTCCGCCATCTTGTCCGCCATCTTGTCCGCCATCTTGTCCGCCATCTTGTCCGCCATCTTGTCCGCCATCTTGGCCGCCATCTTGTCCGCCATCTTGTCCACCATCTTGTCCGCCATCTTGTCCGCCATCTTGTCCGCCATCTTGTCCACCATCTTGGCCGCCATCTTGTCCGCCATCTTGTCCGCCATCTTGTCCGCCATCTTGTCCGCCATCTTGGCCGCCATCTTGTGTCCGCCATCTTGTTCGCCATCTTGTTCGCCATCTTGTCCGCCATCTTGTCCGCCATCTTGGGTCCGCCATCTTTGCCGCCATCTTGGGTCCGCCATCTTTGCCGCCATCTTGGTCGCCATCTTGGCCGTCAATTTGTCCGCCATCTTGTCCGCCATCTTGGCCGCCATCTTGTCCGCCATCTTGTCCGCCATCTTGTCCGCCATCTTGTCCGCCATCTTGTCCGCCATCTTGTCCGCCATCTTGTCCGCCATCTTGTCCGCCATCTTGGCCGCCATCTTGTGCCCGCCATCTTGGCCGCCATCTTGGCCGCCATCTTGTTGCCGCCATCTTGTCCGCCATCTTGGCCGCCATCTTGTGTCCGCCATCTTGTCCGCCATCTTGCTCGCCATCTTGTCCACTATCTTGTCCGCCATCTTGTCCGCCATCTTGTCCGCCATCTTGTCCACCATCTTGGCCGCCATCTTGTCCGCCATCTTGTCCGCCATCTTGTGTCCGCCATCTTGTCCGCCATCTTGTCCGCCATCTTGGTCACCATCTTGTCCGCCATCTTGTCCGCCATCTTGTCCGCCATCTTGTCTGCCATCTTTGCCGCCATCTTGTTGCCGCCATCTTGTCCGCCATCTTGGCCGCCATCTTGTCCGCCATCTTGTCCGCCATCTTGTCCTCCATCCTGGCCGCCATCTTGTCCGCCATCTTGTCCGCCATCTTGTCCGCCATCTTGTCCACCATCTTGGCCGCCATCTTGTCCGCCATCTTGTCCGCCATCTTGTTCGCCATCTTGTCCGCCATCTTGTCCTCCATCTTGTCCGCCATCTTGTCCGCCATCTTGTCCGCCATCTTGGCCGCCATCTTGTCCGCCATCTTGTCCGCCATCTTGTCCGCCATCTTGTCCGCCATCTTGTCCGCCATCTTGTCCGCCATCTTGTATGCCATCTTGTCCGCCATCTTGTCCGCCATCTTGGCCGCCATCTTGGCCGCCATCTTGTCCGCCATCTTGGCCGCCATCTTGTCCGCCATCTTGGCCGCCATCTTGTCCGCCATCTTGTCCGCCATCTTGTCCGCCATCTTGTCCGCCATCTTGGCCGCCATCTTGGCCGCCATCTTGGCCGCCATCTTGTTCGCCATCTTGTCCGCCATCTTGTCCGCCATCTTGTCCGCCATCTTGTCCGCCATCTTGTCCGCCATCTTGTATGCCATCTTGTCCGCCATCTTGGCCGCCATCTTGGCCGCCATCTTGGCCGCCATCTTGGCCACCATCTTGTCCGCCATCTTGGCCGCCATCTTGTCCGCCATCTTGTCCACCATCTTGGCCGCCATCTTGTCCGCCATCTTGTCCGCCATCTTGTCCGCCATCTTGTCCGCCATCTTGTCCGCCATCTTGTGCGCCATCTTGTCCGCCATCTTGTCTGCCATCTTGGCCGCCATCTTGGCCGCCATCTTGTCCGCCATCTCTTCCGCCATCTTGGCCGCCATCTTGGCCGCCATCTTGTCCGCCATCTTGTCCGCCATCTTGTCCGCCATCTTGTCCGCCATCTTGGCCGCCATCTTGTCCGCCATCTTGTGTCCGCCATCTTGTTCGCCATCTTGTTCGCCATTTTGTCCGCCATCTTGTCCGCCATCTTGGGTCCGCCATCTTTGCCGCCATCTTGGCTGCCATCTTGGCCGCCAATTTGTCCGCCATCTTGGCCGCCATCTTGTCCGCCATCTTGGCCGCCATCTTGTCCGCCATCTTGTCCGCCATCTTGTCCGCCATCTTGTCCGCCATCTTGTCCGCCATCTTGTCCGCCATGTTGTCCGCCATCTTGGCCGCCATCTTGTGTCCGCCATCTTGGCCGCCATCTTGTCCGCCATCTTGGCCGCCATCTTGTTGCCGCCATCTTGTCCGCCATCTTGGCCGCCATCTTGTGTCCGCCATCTTGTCCGCCATCTTGTTCGCCATCTTGTCCACCATCTTGTCCGCCATCTTGTCCGCCATCTTGTCCGCCATCTTGTCCGCCATCTTGTCCGCCATCTTGTCCACCATCTTGGCCGCCATCTTGTCCGCCATCTTGTCCGCCATCTTGTGTCCGCCATCTTGTCCGCCATCTTGTCCGCCATCTTGGTCACCATCTTGTCCGCCATCTTGTCCGCCATCTTGTCCGCCATCTTGTCTGCCATCTTGGCCGCCATCTTGTTGCCGCCATCTTGTCCGCCATCTTGGCCGCCATCTTGTGTCCGCCATCTTGTCCGCCATCTTGTTCTCCATCTTGTCCACCATCTTGTCCGCCATGTTGTCCGCCATCTTGTCCACCATCTTGGCCGCCATCTTGTCCGCCATCTTGTCCGCCATCTTGTTCGCCATCTTGTCCGCCATCTTGTCCTCCATCTTGGCCGCCATCTTGGCCGCCATCTTGTCCGCCATCTTGGCCGCCATCTTGTCCGCCATCTTGTCCGCCATCTTGTCCGCCATCTTGTCCGCCATCTTGTCCGCCATCTTGTATGCCATCTTGTCCGCCATCTTGGCCGCCATCTTGGCCGCCATCTTGGCCGCCATCTTGGCCACCATCTTGTCCGCCATCTTGGCCGCCATCTTGTCCGCCATCTTGTCCACCATCTTGGCCGCCATCTTGTCCGCCATCTTGTCCGCCATCTTGTCCGCCATCTTGTCCGCCATCTTGTCCGCCATCTTGGCCGCCATCTTGGCCGCCATCTTGTCCGCCATCTTGTCCGCCATCTTGGCCGCCATCTTGTCCGCCATCTTGGCCGCCATCTTGTGTCCGCCATCTTGGCCGCCATCTTGTTCGCCATCTTGTCCGCCATCTTGTCCGCCATCTTGGGTCCGCCATCTTTGCCGCCATCTTGGCTGCCATCTTGGCCGCCAATTTGTCCGCCATCTTGTCCGCCATCTTGTCCGCCATCTTGTCCACCATCTTGGCCGCCATCTTGTCCGCCATCTTGTCCGCCATCTTGTCCGCCATCTTGTCCGCCATCTTGTCCGCCATCTTGGCCGCCATCTTGGCCGCCATCTTGTGTCCGCCATTTTGTCCGCCATCTTGTCCGCCATCTTGTGTCCGCCATCTTGTCCGCCATCTTGTCCACCATCTTGTCCGCCATTTTGTCCGCCATCTTGGCCGCCATCTTGGCCGCCATCTTGGCCGCCATCTTGGCCGCCATCTTGGCCGCCATCTCTGGCCGCCATCTTGGTCGACCTCTTGAGGGGAAGGGGGGGAAGGGGGATGGAAGATGCCACCTCTTGAACAACATGCTCTCCTGGTATCGGAAATCTGAAAACAGCTGATTTGAATGAAAAGTTAGTGTATAAACATTGCATACCTTACGGCGGAAAATTGGTTGCAAAGATAGTGTATAAACATTGCATACCTTACGGCGCATTGCATTGCAAATTGATTGCATACCTTCCGGCGCAGTACCAGGAGCTACCTCTTTCGTGGATGCTCTCCTGGTTTTATAAATTCAAAAACTGGTAGTTTTCGAAGAAATTTTTCACGACCATCGGGAAAGGTAGTGTTTAAACATTGCATAACGTTCGGCGCTTTTTGAGCAAAATTGCTGCAAAGTTTTACTCGACCAACGGGATAGTTTATGTTTAAACATTGCATACCTTTCGGCGGTTTTCGACCAAAATTGCTGTACAAGGTGCTACCTCTTCCGTGGATGCTCTCCTGGTATGGGAAATCGGAAAACAGCTGGTTTTGTATGGAATTTCGTACCAGCCGACGGAAAGTTTGAGCGAGATGAAGGATGCTTTCAGTTTTATTGATATTACTTATTAGCGATCGTTCTCACGTGTTTGATAGTATGCATTAGCAATTGTGATGGGCGAATTTGTCCCAAGCTGCAGATGTCACCTTTGAAAAAACATGCTCCCCTGGTATCGGACATCTGAAAACAATAGTGTGCGCGGCTACGGTATGGTGGTTTTCACAGTTGCCCAGTTTATTTGGTCATTGGACAAATTTGTCAACTCTCGTGGCCATGCACATATTAATGTGAATTTCGATCGTTCGCTTGATCTTCGCGTATGAAGTTTGATGCTCCAAATTTAGGTCGGTTATCCGTGCGTCAAGAAATCCAAGAATTTCTGGGCCGATCTCTTCGCTCATTGTGAAGACACTTGCGTTCATTTCGTCACATTTACATCAGTATGAAATACACTACGTGCTCCTCATGCACAATTTGATAGTCAGTAGCAAATTATAGGTTTACAACACCACAAAGCTCTCACTAATTTTTCTCAAACAAACTGAGTTTTCAATGCAAAAAACGAGACCGCTTTCAGCACGCACGACAATGTTTTAGTACGACTACTATGATAGGTTCTTCACTGAACACATCGTTTTTATATCAATGCATACTTGATTTTTTCAAGTATCTTTTTTCGTGCTCTTTTTTTTAATTTAGATCAACGATTTCGTGGCGATGATCTTAAACCGTATGGATTTAGAATTGGAAATTTTAAAACAATTTCAGTCTAACAACGATGCAAATGTCGAGATTACAACAATGTAGTTTGAACAGTATTCTACAAGGGGATATGATGAAGTGTTTGGACAGTTTGGGATGGGTGGACATAAGCTGGACCTACAATCCAGCTTCGAATAAGTAATAATCAAGAAAGACAGAAATGGTATTCCAAGAACCATGAAATATCAAATATCGAACGGAAAAGAAAGTTCTAATGATTGCAATATGATTTTATTCCTAATCTATGACAATGCTAGCTATGACGTAGTACACTGACAGATTGTGTCGGTTATAACATCATTACCGGCTTGCAAACTTGCAGAAGTTGTGACAATCGAAATACTTAACACAACACTCCACCGCAATACTGTTTCGAAATACGTAGCCTGGACATTTTCACGGTTCAATCGGGGAGAGAAAACAATACCACACCACGAGTATCGCAATGGCAATAGCTTGCGAATATTGCGGAAGTGAAAATAAGCATGGTTTCTATTCTAGCATCTAACGGTAGGATCATTTACGAACAGATGAAAAAATCCCGTTCAAGAAATAGAATACATGAACAGGTTGAAGTAAAAGGGCATATAAGGGTTCACGGGGCGGCCAGATGGTATATTGGTAGCGCAGACGGTCTGTACAAGATAGGACCACGGAAAAATTTCATTTGGACCACCAATCCTCCGTACGCAGCACTGACTATCCTACGGGTAAATAAAGTAAAAAAATAGAAATGGTAGGCTTAAACATCCTGAAGATGTCGTGCCGATAAAGAAGAAGGAGTTTGAGTACACTGCATACTTCTCTTGCGTAGCCGTGTAACCGGGCCGATATAGCTAATCAAACAAAAAAAAATTATCTACCAAGGATATATAAAATCGAATGATATTTTCGATCAATTTTCTACCTTTTTAATTAAATTTAATTTCCAAAAATCGCACAATCGGCACAAATTGTTTGGGGCCCCCAACACGGCGAGGCCCTAAGCGAAAGCCTACTCCGCCTACCGTTTGATCCGCCGCTGCTTTACTCACATGAATTATCTCTATTATGTAAATGCATAAAACTGCAAAATTATCAATTATCTTCAAGGATTTCTGGGTCTTTAGTCCTTTTTGCACTATAGCTACTGAACCAGCCATTTGCACTCATCTTGACTTTGACAATTTTACTGCAGTTAATGTCTCTTATGTACCATGAAGCAAGAAGTGCACATAACATTAAAGTTCTTTAAACTATTAATAATAAGATAAAATGATAAATGAAAACAATGTTCTTTATCGACACTTCACTAAAAAATATTCTCCAGAAAATATTCTTCTCAAAATGTCTCCAGATACTTCAGACACACCACTACCGTAAAGTGCTATAACATTATTTTATTGTTGTTATGTTTTTCACACCGCAACGAAATCATGAATTGGCTCGTAAACTACGTCCAAAACGTTGGGTTGTCACCAGTTTTCCTTCTCCAAAACAATCGATTAATGCATTCTAGCTATTTGTGGTAAATATTCTCACGTGCTTCGCTGACAGCATAATGCATCATGCAGCTAGTGTTGCCGAAGCAGGAATGAGAAGAAAAAGAAAATTATCATAAAATAACGATAATAATAAACGTAATGATATCGAGTTCGAGCGAACGGTGCAGGAAGTTGAGCAACTACAGCGACGGTGGTGGAGAGTTGAACGATTGGAATAGAAAGTGCCACCGGTGTTACGCCTCGCTCGTTGGGAGCTGCACTGGACTCCCCCGCACCCGAAAAAAAACCCGACCACACACTACGCACACTTGGCTGTAGTGTTTGCCGTTGGTTTGGTAATAAGTTTCGGCTGTGCTTCCGTCTAATACGCACCGACACGAGCTCTGATGATGAATATTTAAATCCTAGCCCGATGGCTAGCGGGTGTGTGCGAACGGAGAATTGCTAGACGAACAACGCCGAAGCAAATAAAAAAAAAAGTACATCCTTTTCCCCGTTCCTGGCAGCTCTAGCGCTGGTGCGTCGAAAGGATAAATGTAAATTGACGATGTGTGTCACATAGCCGAGGAGTGTCGTTACGCGGTGCGCGTATCATGGAATGGCATTATAATTTAACGATCACCGACCGGTGTCCAAAAAGTGGCTATAAATTGTGTTAAATGACGTCATTATTGAACCATAAAATAGTTCACTCGGTATGGCAAACACCGTGATAGACGTACCGCTTTGATGATGATGATGGTGATCGTTTGATCGGCTGATCGGGAATACCGATTGACCAATGTCATAATGCTGGTTTAGTTTTGCTCTGTGGCTAGCTTCTGGTTTTAATTTGAATTTTAAATAAGTTGCAACTCAAAATCGCATTCTTTACGCTACCAAGGATGAGTCATCATTGTTTGTATATGAAAGAGAATCCACGAATGAGGAGACAAATCTTTCCAATCATGGGAATCGCGTTTGATGTCTCTTTTCACTGTGCAAATACCTGGCCTTTTGCTGTTGGATTCCTTGCGAAATTTTTGGGGTTAAACAATTTCATCGAGAATTCATCATAAATCTGTTCTATAATATGAACCTAGAAAAATATTAAAACATAATTTAGTTTAAAATTGTCCATAACAACCCTTAAAGCGCTTGGAAGTTCTATGTGACATCGTGGACAGCATGTTTTCAAAAGCATTCGTTATATTAATGGTGTCCTAGCACTTTGTAAATAAACCAGGATAATTAAAGGCTCTCTCATCATTGAAAAAAAAAATCTAACCTGAACAGGGGAAGCAAAAACGAAGGACAATTTAACTACCCCGACTACCAGAGCACAGCACTTACACTGTCGACAGCAACGTCCCAACGGTGCCGGGGGTACCATTCTCAGGATCGTTGATGATGACGATTTGTGTGTGTGCTGATTTACTCGATCAACTACCAGAAGGCAGAAGATGGCCGGATTGCATTGGATTACTGCATTCGCGATTTTAATTAGTGTGTCCATTCACGAAACCTCCAATGGCCTGGGTTGGTGCGCGATGCAGCCACCAGTTCCGGGAACATGCTGCATTCGGGTAATCTTAATCCCCAACCGAACGTATCGTCAGCACGCTGGCGTTGGGAGTTTCTGTCTCCCAACCGAGTTCGAGGCCGATTTTGGGGAATTCTTGTGCAGCTAGTTAGTGTAGTGTTGGGAGTGTTGGGGGAAAGAAAACGAATTGTCCCGTTTCTCTTTTGTTTGTCCGTTCCTGTGGATGGTTGCGATGTAGCGATCTGTTTGCTAGACGTGTTTCGATGCTGCTCCATCAATGGATTACCTCCCGCCATACAATCTCCAGCGTACGGTGCAGACTGCACGGAAGAGGTCGACATATTTACATGGCATAACACGCTAGAGAGCAAACATCAATTCCTGTGAAATGATTAATATGCAATCAGCACATTAGCTGTGCATCCATCGGGTGCCAGCCTGTTGAAGGTGAAGCCTTTCGTTACAGCAAGATGTCACGATTCCGAATCGATTTGGCAGGAAGCTCACCTCACGGTAGCAAAACGGATCGTCGTTAATGAATATCAACCGGTCTAACGTGCATCGTTTCGATGGATGGAAGAACATCGGTTGGATTTCGGTTAATTTTCGGACGGTTTGGCTTTTAAACGCGCCAAACACTCCAAACATTCATCCATGCGAATAAATGCTGATGCATACGATTAGTATCGTTCCAAAGACGCTTTGCATGCGATCAATCGATCATGTTGCGGGGAAGGAAATCAACGTGCCCGTTTGTGGTTTGGTTAGACAGTTTTTTGCCAAACATTTGCAAACATATTCCACAGTTCACAGTGGTTGAAAACGAGTGCAGGATTTATGAAGGGTAGGCAACATATGCCTTAAATGCCTTGCCTTTTCCTTTGCTACTGCACCGATCGTGCAAACACCCGCCAAAGGTGAGAGAAGTTAGAGAACAAGGCATGAAAATGTACAAGAATTAAACATTTAAACAATAAAACAAATTTGACAGTTGCCTTTTTTTCTGCCATGCTGATGGGTCCATTGTTATGTCGATCGCATCGGACGCATCGATTTTTTTTTTTCTTTTGGGTGATTGAAAGCGTTTGCCACCCACAACTGGGACCGCCCGGCACTGATTGCGAAATGTCTATCTTCAAGTACCGAATTTTGACGATTGTAAACCAATCACCCTAATGACGGGTGCAAACCGCAACAGGGGGGTTCGTCGCCTATGCTTGCGCACCGCCGTGTGGCAGTCTTTCGTTCTCGTCTCGACTGTTGGCCGGTCAAGTATGCGAATCGGGGGTGGAAATCGGAGGTGTCTCACACACAAACACACACACACACACAACCACTTCTTGTTCAATGGTGATGGATAGCTCTTTGCACATGCAGCGTGGAAGCAGATTAAGCAAAAAAATAAAAAAAATACCTCCCCGATACGTTACCTATAACGGCCACCGGTTAGATTTGAATTTGTCGTCGCCGTAGGTCACAGCCGTGCTGCGACACACGCACCCAGGCCCGGCACCATACGCCATGCGGGGCGGAGCGTGCTCTGCGAGTGAAATGATCAATTCAGATCAGGTATGTACACCACAACGAACAAGATCGGCTAGATGCGATATACCACTGCGCGTGTTCCGCGACCCGCAAGCACGCAACACACACACACACCGGTGAGTCTGGTGGCTCGATCTCTCGGAAACCCGAAAGGCGAACGCGGAAAACGAATGATCGTTTCGACCCCGGGGTGGTGGACGGACCGTTTGCAGACCGGTCTCGTTTCGTAGCGCGGGGTAGCAGATCGCTGGCCTTCCACGAATCTGAAACAGCATCGGGACCGTGGCGCGCTCGGGCGAGGCCCGCGAGGCGAAGCGAGAATGATACAATATTGGAGGAAATAACGAGCATCTATAACGATTGGAGGATTCGTCGAGATTTTGGTTGGATGTTTTGTTGTCAGTAGTGTTGTTGCTCTTTTTGTTTTATTTAGCTTGTTTGGTGTTTTCTTCTCTCTTCACTTCCAACCATGCGAATGAAAACATAAAACCCCAAAACGAAGAAACCACAGCCAATTCATCTGTCGTTTGGGTCTCCTCGCTCTTCTCGCTTCGCAGCATTCCTGGCTACGTTCGTTACCGTTCGTACGTGGACGGACACTTGCCCGGCGATAGAGAAACTCTTTCTCCCCCCTACCCCTGCCATTCACCCTTAGTTTCGTCGTCTTGATTTGTTGTCGTTCAGTGCGTTGAGATTGTTTCTTCTCCTGTTACACATTTTTTGGTGTTTCTTAAACAAAAGCTAAATAAATAAACTCCCGTCCGTCCCGAAATCTTCGTTGACAAATGGCTGGACTGGAGGGAGGGAGAGAGGGAGGGAGGGAGGGAGTCATAGCAGCGGAGGTGTACATCCCCTGTGCCCCGGGATGAGTTATGAGTTGCTTCAGCCAGTGACACCCCTCACGGGGTTGGATTGCCAGCTGTGATGTGGTGCTACCTAATTTAATCTGATAGGTCACCCGAAGCGATTCGATAGCTTTCATAATCACTTTTGGACGTGGACGTGGAACCTCCTGCACCCGGGGAACCCTTTACGCCATGAGGGGAAAATGAATGATGCTGGTGGATTTATGTTTTATGAATGAATAATAGCCATCTCGCTATCGCTACCAAATTGTCCCACTTTTCCTCTTTGTTTCATCCTTTTACTTGAATGTGTTATTGCTTTTGGGTTTTTTTCGGTTGAAAGATTCTATTTGCTATTTGGACGTTATAATACAATTTATTTCACTATGCAGCTGAAAAAGTTTGTTTTTAAATTCTCTGACGGGGGAGGTTTTATTTCATAAATATTTCTATGGTTTTTTTTAATTTTAATTGATTAGAATTCTTGCGACTTGATGAAGAATTGAGGAGAATTGGGATTATTGTTTATGGCTTACAATGCACATTGGCCGGGAGACATTTCCCTCTCCAAACTATGTCCCGGGAGTATTCGACCAATTCGAGAAATCGCTTGGAAATACAATCATACAACTTATGCCTTCGTAAGCTTACGTTGTTGTTCATCATCAGTTTTTCTTTCCAACTGAGCGAGTAACAAAAAGCACATTTTTATACGACTTCTACCGTCAGGTGCTCCAATTTAATGTGTATGTTTCACGAGGCATTATGTGATTTTAGTTGCTTCAAACATTCGGATGTATTTCTAGTCCCAAGGCTTGTTTTGCCCCCGGAATGTTATTTGTCCCGTGCGTAGTACACCACACAAAACGCGGACTCGTGCAGGCACCACTCAGCTTTTCGCGGAAAATATCCCGATGCGCATCCTGTAACCGCCAGCGTTTCCATGGGGCAGGTTTTTCCATGCTCCTCCCCGAGGATCATCCAAACGCCGCCAAATGCCGCCACAAAACAATGCAAAATTGGCAACAAATTGTTTCGCGGGGCAGCATTTTATGCATATTTCTTATATATGCTAACAATATCAATGCTTCCCGTGTGCCGGCTAGTTTGAATATTTTCGCATGCAAATTGTGCATCCGAATGCATGTTTGTTGGGGTTTGTTCGAATGGATCAGCAGATGGTTTTTTTTTTCGAATGCTTGCATGCTGGATGCTAAGCTGGCACGGTCCCGTAGCAGCATTCGAAAAGTGGTAGATAAAAAGTACAGTACGCTTTATACGTAACGCACCTTTTTTTGGAAACACTGTTATTGTGGGAATAACAATACGTGCACGCCGCGTTTTATTATCTTTAAGTAGAGTGTTTTGTTGGTATTTTAAAATTGTATTATGTATAAATAAATTGTTGAACATGTATGTTAACTTTTATTATTTATCCAAATATTATGTAGGAATGAAGAGGCGTAACGTTAAAGAAATATTAATAACATGCTTCTTTGGTTTTGAAACGCACTGTTATGTCGGAGAGTTCGAGCATAAACATATTCAACTGAATGGGACAGCATCGTACTGCTTGCGCTTGTGGTTTAGCAGCGTTAAAAATACGCACAGCAGGATGGACAGGACAAAAAAAAATCCCAATAATTCCAATACCCTACAAATTGCGTTCATCGAAGGCGATTTTGGTTATTTATTTTCGGCACGGACAATAGTTTATGAATATTTAGCGCAAAGTGTCGCCCGTTGTATGAATTATGTGTTATTTGTCATGAACGTCAAGCTTTTGTTGTGGGGTTGGGGGTGGGGTTTTTTGCGAGCGAAACCACCACTGCAGTTGCCACTTCTCATTATATGCATCACGGCGAAACGTTCCACTTGTTCCGTCGCCGGCAACGCGTCACATTCGCACACGGCGCACATCAGACGAAAGGAAGTTCGGACATTTCGGAAGACAGTTTTAGACCGCCAAAGATTTCATATTTGATCTAATGGCGCGTCACCGTTGTACCGCCAAACGGTCCGCCCGGATGCCAGGCGCAACGCGAACCTGGCCACATCCGTTCCCGGTGTCTTTCTTCCCTTTGATGTGGTTTGCTGCACCAACGTCGGTGCAAAACAACTGCACCAGCGTGAGCTACAAATTGCATATTGTTCTTCGTGTTCGTGCCAAATGCAACCGACCGAACGGGCGGAACCTGCCCGTGCATGCGTCCTCCCCACGCTACGCTAAGTTCTAGGAACTTCTGGGTAGCAACGGCTCGTACGCCGACACGCGGCAGCCTTTCATGCCGTCGACGATGACCCAACGGAAGAAATGTGGTCCCGTCTATGGTACATCATAATTACTAATTTGATAAATTTGGTGATACAAAAGCAAACGGCCATCGGCCAGACGCCTTTGTCGCTGTGCGCAAACCGACCGTGGACCCGGGACGGGGTTGTTGTGTCGTTTCTTGATTAGGGGCAAAGTGTGCTTTATTTAATCTTTGCTTTTTTGTTTTACGACCGTACATTTGAATGTGTCGTTGGCAGTCGCGCTTTCGGCGTAATATGTGCTGACTGCGCCAACCGTCATATAGCGTTTCGCTGAATTTTGAGCTCCACTGAGCGGTCCGGTGGGAATGGGAATTGGAGGGCAGTGACTGTAGGCTTGCAAAATTTGCATACTCTCCACTGAATGGGGCACCATGGACTGTGGCCGCAAACTGTCGGGACGATCCAAGGGTCGGGAGCACTGAAAGAGCTATAAATTTGTGGCCCCTTTCTGGCCAGCTTGAGTTTGAGTAACAGCAAAAAAAAAGAAAAGAAAATCCATCCCATTGAAACATTTGCTCGAAAAATATCCGTCAATCCGTTCGGATGAGCCCCGACCGTCAGGAGCGCCGTACGCACGCACCGTCAGCTCTGACTCACCGGCTTTGGTTGGTTGACCTTTTTTGCTTTTGATCGTTGTAACTAGCGACCGCATCATAGCGGCCGATCGTCAACAACAGTGCCTTTTGACGGGATGGATGGTTTTTAGCATGGCGCCGCAAAACAAGCAAACTGTTACAGATTGAAGCAAAGATGCGTGTCTTACATACATGCACTGCCGAGCTCATCGAAAGCAGCGCTACCGCATCATCAACAAACAAGCGACTGGCATTCGAACGAAGGCGAAACGTATCGGTGGGACCATTTATTTGGTCGTATGTCGAAAATAATTGAACGATTTGATTGTTTTACGAGCGGTAGGTGACGATAAAGTAGCTATTAATTTATGCATTTCTATCTAGCGGAAAGTTCAATTCCGTTGCTTGAATTTCCTTCGAGACAGATGGATGGGAATATGAAGGTAGAATGGCTTGCATCTAAGATGTGATGTATTCCATTTAATCGTCTTGTAATGGTGTACCTATTCATTGTATGGGTTTAGTACAAAAGTTAATGCTCGCTCTAATACGGTAGCCATTTTTATAATGCTTTTGTTTCAATGAGAAAGCATTTTCTCATTTCCTGACGTAGAAGTTTCATGAATTCTTTCGTGGATGGGTCCTCTGTGTGTTTCGTTAGATGAAGATATCAATCACTTTTTGTTGTAGCCTTGTGGCTAAATACCTACCGTAAACCTGGGTGGTATGATAGTATCGGCGCCGGACCAAAATCCCTCCCGAACCAATCCCCCATCGCAAGGACTGACTCGACTACGAGATAAAATAGTAAACCAGAAATGCATACATATGTTCCCAGTAAGTCGTTACGCCAAGAAGAGAAAGAGAGAGAGAAAGAGAGAGAGAGAGAGAGAGAGAGAGAGAGAGAGAGAGAGAGAAAGACGGATTTGGCCGGCGTCAATAGTTCCTCAACAGAAAATGTCCTCTGGTGACATTAATTTGAGCAAATTATGAACATTTCACATCAGGTCAAAGCTTCTACCGTCCTACGAATTCGGCATCGATAATATATTACCATTATCTTAAATGCTTATAACAAAAAATGTTGCACACATATTGGATAAATTTTACAACAGTTTTGATTTTTTCGTTATTCAAAAATGTTATAAAATGAGGGACTCATCTTACGGTTATTATTATGAGTTATTTGTGATATTTACCTGCAGTACTGAATATTTTGTTGAGTCCGGCTAATATTATCAACTATTACGGACCCCAATCATCTGGTTCAAATAATCCGCCAGGGTCATCAACGAATTACCCACCGTTCGAATACAATATAGGAATACCAGTTTTCGAATGTATAGTACCAGGAGAGCATCCCATGGAAGAGGTAGCACCTAGTACAGCAATTTTGCTCGAAAACCACCGAAAAACTGCTTCGAAAACTACCAGTTTTCGAATGTTTAGTACCAGGAGAGCATACCATGGAAGTGGTAGCACCTAGAACAGCAATTTGGCTCGAAAACCACCGAAAAACTGCTTCTAAAACTACCAGTTTTTGAATGTTTAGTACCAGGAGAGCATACCATGGAAGAGGTAACACCTAGTACAGCAATTTTGCTAAAAAACCACCGAAAAACTGCTTCAAAAACTACCAGTTTTCGAATGTTTAGTACCAGGAGAGCATGCCATGTAAGAGGTAGCACCTAGTACAGCAATTTGGCTCGAAAACCACCGAAAAACTGCTTCAAAAACTACCAGTTTCCGAATGTTTAGTACCAGGAGAGCATACCATGGAAGAGGTAACACCTAGTACAGCAATTTTGCTCGAAAACCAACGAAAAACTGCTTCGAAAACTACCAGTTTTTGAATGTTTAGTACCAGGAGAGCATGCCATGTAAGAGGTAGCACCTAGTACAGTAATTTGGCTCGAAAACCACCGAAAAACTGCTTCGAAAACTACCAGTTTTTGAATGTTTAGTACCAGGAGAGCATACCATGGAAGAGGTAACACCTAGTACAGCAATTTTGCTAAAAAACCACCGAAAAACTGCTTCAAAAACTACCAGTTTTCGAATGTTTAGTACCAGGAGAGCATGCCATGTAAGAGGTAGCACCTAGTACAGTAATTTGGCTCGAAAACCACCGAAAAACTGCTTCGAAAACTACCAGTTTTCGAATGTTTAGTACCAGGAGAGCATGCCATGTAAGAGGTAGCACCTAGTACAGTAATTTGGCTCGAAAACCACCGAAAAACTGCTTCGAAAACTACCAGTTTTCGAATGTTTAGTACCAGGAGAGCAT
Organism: Anopheles moucheti; assembly: GCF_943734755.1. NCBI lineage: Eukaryota > Metazoa > Arthropoda > Insecta > Diptera > Culicidae > Anopheles > Anopheles moucheti. The sequence goes on from NC_069140.1 coordinate 28,415,519, forward strand.
GCCATGTAAGAGGTAGCACCTAGTACAGTAATTTGGCTCGAAAACCACCGAAAAACTGCTTCTAAAACTACCAGTTTTTGAATGTTTAGTACCAGGAGAGCATACCATGGAAGAGGTAACACCTAGTACAGCAATTTTGCTAAAAAACCACCGAATAACTGCTTCAAAAACTACCAGTTTTCGAATGTTTAGTACCAGGAGAGCATGCCATGTAAGAGGTAGCACCTAGTACAGTAATTTGGCTCGAAAACCACCGAAAAACTGCTTCGAAAACTACCAGTTTTCGAATGTTTAGTACCAGGAGAGCATGCCATGTAAGAGGTAGCACCTAGTACAGCAATTTGGCTCGAAAACCACCGAAAAACTGCTTCGAAAACTACCAGTTTTTGAATGTTTAGTACCAGGAGAGCATACCATGGAAGAGGTAACACCTAGTACAGCAATTTTGCTAAAAAACCACCGAAAAACTGCTTCAAAAACTACCAGTTTTCGAATGTTTAGTACCAGGAGAGCATGCCATGGAAGAGGTAGCACCTAGTACAGTAATTTGGCTCGAAAACCACCGAAAAACTGCTTCGAAAACTACCAGTTTTCGAATGTTTAGTACCAGGAGAGCATGCCATGTAAGAGGTAGCACCTAGTACAGTAATTTGGCTCGAAAACCACCGAAAAACTGCTTCTAAAACTACCAGTTTTTGAATGTTTAGTACCAGGAGAGCATACCATGGAAGAGGTAACACCTAGTACAGCAATTTTGCTAAAAAACCACCGAAAAACTGCTTCGAAAACTACCAGTTTTCGAATGTTTAGTACCAGGAGAGCATGCCATGTAAGAGGTAGCACCTAGTACAGTAATTTGGCTCGAAAACCACCGAAAAACTGCTTCGAAAACTACCAGTTTTCGAATGTTTAGTACCAGGAGAGCATGCCATGTAAGAGGTAGCACCTAGTACAGTAATTTGGCTCGAAAACCACCGAAAAACTGCTTCGAAAACTACCAGTTTTTGAATGTTTAGTACCAGGAGAGCATACCATGGAAGAGGTAACACCTAGTACAGCAATTTTGCTAAAAAACCACCGAAAAACTGCTTCAAAAACTACCAGTTTTCGAATGTTTAGTACCAGGAGAGCATGCCATGTAAGAGGTAGCACCTAGTACAGTAATTTGGCTCGAAAACCACCGAAAAACTGCTTCGAAAACTACCAGTTTTCGAATGTTTAGTACCAGGAGAGCATGCCATGGAAGAGGTAACACCTAGTACAGCAATTTTGCTCGAAAACCACCGAAAAACTGCTTCGAAAACTACCAGTTTTCGAATGTTTAGTACCAGGAGAGCATGCCATGTAAGAGGTAGCACCTAGTACAGTAATTTGGCTCGAAAACCACCGAAAAACTGCTTCTAAAACTACCAGTTTTTGAATGTTTAGTACCAGGAGAGCATACCATGGAAGAGGTAACACCTAGTACAGCAATTTTGCTAAAAAACCACCGAAAAACTGCTTCAAAAACTACCAGTTTTCGAATGTTTAGTACCAGGAGAGCATGCCATGTAAGAGGTAGCACCTAGTACAGTAATTTGGATCGAAAACCACCGAAAAACTGCTTCGAAAACTACCAGTTTTCGAATGTTTAGTACCAGGAGAGCATGCCATGTAAGAGGTAGCACCTAGTACAGTAATTTGGCTCGAAAACCACCGAAAAACTGCTTCGAAAACTACCAGTTTTCGAATGTTTAGTACCAGGAGAGCATGCCATGTAAGAGGTAGCACCTAGTACAGTAATTTGGCTCGAAAACCACCGAAAAACTGCTTCGAAAACTACCAGTTTTTGAATGTTTAGTACCAGGAGAGCATACCATGGAAGAGGTAACACCTAGTACAGCAATTTTGCTAAAAAACCACCGAAAAACTGCTTCAAAAACTACCAGTTTTCGAATGTTTAGTACCAGGAGAGCATGCCATGTAAGAGGTAGCACCTAGTACAGTAATTTGGCTCGAAAACCACCGAAAAACTGCTTCGAAAACTACCAGTTTTCGAATGTTTAGTACCAAGAGAGCATGCCATGGAAGAGGTAACACCTAGTACAGCAATTTTGCTCGAAAACCAACGAAAAACTGCTTCGAAAACTACCAGTTTTCGAAACTTTAGTACCAGGAGAGCATGCCATGTAAGAGGTAGCACCTAGTACAGTAATTTGGCTCGAAAACCACCGAAAAACTGCTTCGAAAACTACCAGTTTTTGAATGTTTAGTACCAGGAGAGCATACCATGGAAGAGGTAACACCTAGTACAGCAATTTTGCTCGAAAACCACCGAAAAACTGCTTCAAAAACTACCAGTGAGTTGCCAATTAATTTAATGAATCAAAGCATCAAATACACATGCGAAACGTTAGTTGTTATTCAAGTAATGATTGAATTTTAACGCGTTTCACTTGATTCATTTACGACCTGGTGCACGTCTTGCCACAAACACACAATGGATTTGGATACGTGGAAATCAATGCATCCTTCTTACAAATGCGCACGTTGATGCTGATTATGCTGGTCCCATGCTTATGCGCTGTTAATTAATATCCGCGGTTCATTGGAGGTCATCGGATCGGCATCGGGGATGCATTTGTTGCATCGTCCCTGGGCGTATGTTAAACATTAGCGCCTGATGGTGATGATGATGATGATGAAAAAAGAGCAACAAAAAACACAACCGTGGAAAGGAAACAAACTCTACCAACTCATAGGGAAACAAGGTGTGTTAAAATTCCTGTGCGCGCATCACACACAAGCGTGGAACTGCGGGAAAGGGGGGTAGGGGTGGGAGGCCGCGTCCTAATCGGGAGATCTTTTATTTTCAAATTCAATTATTTGAGTTCAAGTACGCTGCACAAATTAACAAACAATAGATCGAACAACATTTTTCACACTAAAACCACACCGCCATCCGTTTCCCGAACGCGGTGCACGTGCGCCATCGCATCACGCAGCGAACCGCCCTTTGAGCGGAAGCCGTCTTTTGAAGGGTGGAGTGGCTCAGGGAACAGCAGAGGAGAAGAGGGAAAAACAAACATACGAACCTAAGCAATTCGTATATCTTACGCAGCAAATAGTGTATGTGAGTGTCTTTTTTTGTTTGTTTGTTTGTTTGCACTCTCCCACCCCTAATGGTGGCTAGAAAATGAAAATGGAATCGGATGTTGACGTTCAGTTGCCGTATGCGCAACAATCACTGCTAAGAAGGGAGTATATGGCTCCGCCTCGTGCAAGAATTCGGAGTAGTAGTCGTACTCTCGCATGCCATTGCCAGTTATGTCGATTGATTACGTTCTCACTTTGTTGAGCTTTATGTAGCTAAAGTGTCCCGTTTAGTGCGATCTTGCGGAGCCACAAATCAAGTCAATAATTGAAAGCAAACCTGGTAAAAAAATGGCAAACCGGGATGATGGTTTACTTATTCTTTATCTGTGCTTTCGATGGACGCAACTCATACCTTTGCCCACCGGTTTTTGTTCGATAAATCCATCACACGATTCCAAGAATGTGCAACAGCTGAGAAAACTCGCATCGAACACTTGCGCCGTATCTTAATTCATTCGGCAGCAGCAGTGCAGGCCTCCCCAAAATGGGATCTTTCACGAGCAGTCAAATTGGTGTAGTTGTTGCGTTAACCATTTCCTGGAAATTGTTCGCATTGGAGGGTGTCTGACTGTATGTTTGTTTTTGTTTTTAATTCTTCGCCTGCTTTCCGTGGACACCCTTGCGTCTTGGTGGTGACCCTTAGCGAAAAGGGTGGCTGAATGTCACCAGATTTTGGACCATTCAAGTTCTGCTCGATTCTCGATACGGGACGTGAGGATATTGGGTGCCATTTTGCTTGCGGTGCGTTTTGCTCCGATCGTCGTTTCGGTCCCCGGAGGGGTTTGACGAGGGTGTCTGCAATAGTGTGTCGTCCAGGCGTGTGTGTACCGGGTATGCTACATTTTAATTTACACGGTATGCTGAAATACCATCAGATAATTTTCCCCGAACCTGAAGTATCGAGACCCCGTCGATGGGTCCATCTTCGCCCAATGCGGCATTCACGCGGGAGGTGTTGATTTTTGTAGCCAGTAAACACCTTTTTCGTGCGGCTTGTGCAGCGAACACAGACCGTACGGCGAAGTGATGTCTTTGCCCGTGTGTCGTTTCCCTGGCAACGACGCTGATGTTGCGCCTGCAGTTCGAAAGCACTCGCAACATTCCATTGCAGTGGCGCTGCACAAAGGTTGCCGAGTGGATGCAGCGTGTTTGGCACTGGGTTCGTGAGGCGATCAAGCTGCACACACGCTGTCCCGGTTAGGGTGTAGGCTATGAATATATTTCGGGAAGACCATCCATTTTTGGTGACCAAAAAGTGGTATTCGAACCACATGTTGTACGGTGCGCTACAAACACCGCGATAGACGCGGCTGATCGGCTGGAATGCCATGCGTGCCTGAGGAAGGAATTTTGTTTGGTGAAATGTTTCTTTTATTTCACGCGGATGCGCACCATGTTGTTACACGACGGTATTAATTGTTGGGGGTTGTTTGGCAAACATGTGTTACAGTGTGTTGTAGTTTTCCGACACGGAAACTTGAAAGGATAATTGGAACATTATTAAATGAAGAAGTTTAATTATTTTGCTCTCCAATCATCAAGATGCTCAGATCTCTGATGTCATATTGGAGATGCTTTTGAAAGATTTGTTGATTTGCTACACATATGACAACCTGTTCGTCTTGCGACTCCTCAAGGATACCAATAGAAGATGTTTAATTACCACTTGCATCACATACTTTCTGTTTAGAATTTTCCACTGTAACAGAACACTGAGCTCCATTATTTCGATCGTTCAAATTGGCTTAAATTGTTTTATCAGATAGCTAACCACCGGGTATTAACGTAACCTTATCTGGACACAACTCTTTTCAACAACCTGTTGCCGAATGTCCGCACCGTCGGATGGGCAACCAACAAGCGCTCCCGCACGATAATTGTTCCGCTTTTCATCACCAATTTGCATCGCTTTCGGTTTCGGGCTTATGATTAATCAAACAATTACACCCGACCTAATAACTATAATCAGCTGGTCGAAAAATCCATTCCATTTGGGGTTATTGGTTGGCGAAGGAAAACCCCGCGTGCATATGCGTGCTGTGCTGTGCGTCCTTTACCGCCCGTTCATACCGGTCCCCGTCGTGGTTGCGTACCGTGTGGCTGTTCGTGTGCCGAAAGAAGATGTTTTGGGTGTTGTTGCGCTGTGTTTCGTCCGGAAGCAAAAGCGATGGATCCCGCCGGAACGGATGAATATCGGCGGCAGTACGGTATCAAAAGTACGCATCTCGCTCGTACTGCTCTCGGAACTTTGATCCGGTGCTCTGTTCCGATGGTGTTCACGATAATTGCACAATTAGACACGCTTAAGAAGGCTCCTAACAAGGATCATCGATTTTAATCGTATTGGGTTCGGTCACGGAACGGGTTTCGTCGCTGTGGCCGGCACACGCTCCGTAACGCAGGGCGAAACGTACGGCGAAAGAACTTAATCAAATAATCAAGATGATCGAGTTTTCGAGTATCAGCATCGGGTGCGTTTGTCCCGAAAAGGGATCGAGATCATCCGCGCCGGTTACGAGTGGCGGGATCTGTTGTTTTAGCCAGGGCTAATATCCACGCGGCTAGCGTTTACCTACCTGTCTGCAGGACCATGATAAAGGATTATGACGTGTGCAATTACATTAATGACGTTAATTAAATTCATGCAGCTGCTGCTCGTCTGTCTGCGCCCGCTGCCCGTGTGTTCGCGAGTGAGTTTAGCTTTCGCTTGACTCTGGTGTGGTGTGCCGGGTTTTTGTATGCCATTTTTTTTTTTAAGTTGCTCAGCTAACCGATCAACTCTTACCGTGTTCGTGCCGTGCACACATTGGCTGCGTTCGTGTTGCGTGCGGTCGTCCGTGCGACAGGAACATGATACGTGTATGTGGCTTCCGAAAAAAAAAAGCGCGTCGCTGTGGTGCTATTTTTGTGCGAAAACGAAACCTGCCCAGCAGTATTACAGGATCTTCATGGATACGGTAAGCTCGGGAATCAACTCGCGTGCTAAGCACAGCACATCAATTTCACAGCCGGATCGATTTGTTGCAGCTTGTCGCTGCACACACTTATTGACGTGTGGCTGATCTATTCATCGCAGTAATCTGCTGACTGATCTGAAACGAAAAGTGCTGATCATCCCGATCGCCCGATGAACATGGTGATAAAATACGAAATGGCGAAAGGATCTGCCATCGACTTGTTTGCCAGCGGTAAGGTGTGCACTTGTTATCCGTAGTTTATTATTTATTAATCCACCGTGATCCTTAGAGTTGATCACGTCTAAACGGTGCGCTTTGGGTAATAATGCCCTTCTGGGTTTAAAAAACGTCCTTCAACACGAATTATTTAACCTGTTTCTTATCGCATCTACAGGAAACGAAAAACACAAAAAAAATAGTAGAACCGATGTTTACCTGTCATTTATCAACGCATAAGTAGTGCGAAACTATCTGCATCACGATACGCATTTCCCCTTTGTGTGGCGTTTATTAGCGTACACAGCTTGGGTGGAATAAATTTCCATAAACGTGCGGATGCGTCTGGGGTCAGTGCAATTAATGGTGAGTAAAATTTATTTTTAAATTGCTGGGGATGAGTTGCAAAATTAAGAAAGAAAAAAATGTAGCCTCAGTATGTACATAGTTGACTTTTAGCTTTTCTCCCATAAATCGTAACCCATCCACGAAACAATTGGTGAAAGTGAGAATTCGAATTATTTGTAAGATGCACGAAAAAAAAGCAGACTGTAAAAACATTTTTTAATTGCAAAACCCCTTGTACGAATGTGTCAAAATGCGCTTCAATTTATGCCTTCCTTTGAGCTTTTCTTGCAACTCAATTACGAACCGACTCGTAGGAAATATGCAATGATCCTCGCCGAAGGTAAAATGCATCGGCACCGGTCATTGCGTCGAGTTGGTGAAGCTGTTTAACGTGCGTAATGTTTTGTTGCTCGCTGTAAATACCTGCTGGATGTAATGATGAATGTTTTTTTTCTTATATCAATCATTTCGCCTGCCTGTAATACATCATTATAAAACACGGCGTAAAATGGGGAGTAACAGTAGCAGAATTGTTATTGTTTGCTCGTGGTTGGGTATTCGTTCGCGGTCAGAACGTTTCGTTGGGTTCATTGTGCGGACGTTCTTCGTGCAGGTCGCGTATCGTAAGTGATAATTATGTTGTAAACATGCGTACTGGGCAGCTGGTCTAGGTGTGGGATAGATAAAAAAAGAGTTTACATGTGTCGAACATAACTCATCGTGTGTGGTGTGCAGAATAAATTGTTTGTTCATCAGTTTGTAATACAAATTAAAAAACACGCTCAGTTTAAAACATCTTGAACCAGTGCGCAGTTAAATGAAGCTGATGTGTTAAGCAATATGATGCTATAATTTTTTCAGCATTTTCCTTTTTTTCGCCTGTCCTTTTCAGTCTGGTTTATCTATTCCCTATCTTAATAAGTGAGTCCAGAGTGTCGAAAAGTGACGTATAGTTCTATTCCACAACTAAAGTTATCCCGTCGTTCATGAGACTTAGACGAAAGTTTTCCCTCCTACGTTAGAGAAAAATAGTTGGTCCAACTTTGGAAGATTTTGTAGATGGACATTGTAGACACTCTCTCATAACAATGGAAAGATTGCTTTCTCACGAAACGTGATTTCGAGGCCTTAATGAGCGACACAATTTACATGTAATGGACTACTCCGTAAACTTAAAATTCCACAGCATGCTGCGTAAGAATGTCCTTCTTTAGTGGACAATCAGTGAAAAGAAAAATGTTCTTTTTATGAAGACTTACGATGATTTGAAATATGGTCTAAAATTGTCATCTAAAAGTTGTTCCTTTCAGTAGATCTTCTCTAGCACATAGATGCGACAGTTTGGGCTAATCAGGCCATCATGCCGGATTTATATATATATTTTGTATATATAGTGTTTTTTAATCATAAATGGACCTGAAGGCCTAATCAAAATGTACATTAAGCTAAAAAATTTTACTAAACATAATGAATGTGCCTAAATTGAGGTAAATTGTGCAACAAATGTCACCAACACTTTCAATGGCCTTCTGTAGCGGTTATCAGAACTTTCATGACCAACTCTCAAACGGAAGGTCTTCCGTAAAACTTAGTTTATGTTTCAAGTCGAGTCTTTGTTGAGGTTCCGATCAACTGGAAGTTCGGAAAGGTTATCGACGCATTTTTCTAGAAGGCTTATTAAATAATCAGTCAGTCAGGAGTCAGGCAAAATGAAATTGTTTCAGCTGTTGTTTTCTATACTATTTATTTATTTTGCTTTGCTTTTCGAAGTGATTAATTTTAAATCCATACTTTCAATTATTATTTTAGTATATAAGCTTAATATCTTCACTGTACATATTTCTGAACGAATACATCATTATTATTGAATTGTTTGTACATACAGATGCTGAATGGGTTATAGTTGAGTAAGATCATTTTATTCTACAAATTACTTATGATATTAACATGCTCGAAAACTGCCTCGTTGTCAGATGCCAAAGTGCTTCAGTGTTGAGTGTACACAATATAACCCAGAGTGATTACATGAGCACCACACACTCTCGAATAAAAAAAAACTCTGACTATTGACAGCGATTGAGTTTATGCCTCCCACGTGGTCACAGTTTCGAGTCGTTCGAGCTGCAAGCAAGGAACCCGCCGAGGAACCGAGCGGATTTCCTGGGAAATCCCTCGCGCTTAGGTCCACGATCGCCGTACCAGGGGGTCGGTCTGTAATGCTGAATTAATTGAGGCTAGGAACAATGCAAAATGTTGACTGCAGATCGTATCGACCCCATGGGACTGCAATTTTACGCTGGATAATTCAATGTCACTTGCCCAACGGGAAAGACCTCGTCGTGCCGTGGTGGGGAGCGAGATGCAGCTAGCTCAAAAGGGAGAGGGGTACGCCGTATAAGTGCTGTCCTCCCCGCGGACGTTTGGAGACGATTGCGATGAAGTTTATCCGCACGTACTAGCTATGCGCAGCTCGCTTGCTTCATCGCCTGAAATATGGACCCCAAGCTGTCTGGCAAGGTCCGTTTCTAAGGAAATGGAAACATGGCATGGAATATGTTGGCTACATGCATTTCTCTGTTAGCACACTTCCCCCCGCGTACCAGTACCGTCCCGCGGTCCACTCGCTCCCCAACCCCGAACCGTTTACCCGTAGCACTCCATCTGCTTCTGCTGCTGCTGCTGCTGCTACTTCCTGCTGATGATCGGTACACGGTTCGATATTATTTCATATTTATATTCGTCTCGATATTCGCCATTCGGTGGACACCTCGGCGGTACCAATGGAAGCAGCACTCGAAACAGAAATGAAAAACAGAATAGTGCAGCGGAATGAGCATCGGCAGCGCACACAACCTCGAAGGAAGGACGATCATTGCGCGCTGATGCCAGCCCATCGGTCGAGCCGCCTTTTTTGGGGCGGAATCTTCCAGACTTCTGCCGGGCTTTGGCCGGGCCGGTTGGGGTTTTTGTACGATTCGAAGAAACTACACGCCATGCAGTCTCCGGTCGTCGTCGTCACTGCGTCGTCGTCCGGTGTGCAACTTGTGCCAAGAAGCGGGAGGTGAGCTGAGGCACCAAATCATCATATTTATTTTCATAACTTCGTGTCGCGTCCCGGGGTTAAGTGACCAAACGGGTGGAGATAGAGAGCGATAGAGGGAGTGATTGAGAGAGAGAGAGAGAGAGAGAGAGAGAAAGAAAGGGATAAAGGGGAGACAGCAAAAGGGCGAGGATAACTGTGCCGATCGCATGAGGAGCAATGATGCGATTCGAAAGCGTGAAAAACCATGCCAATCGGGCGATCGTTGCGATTTCGACCTCTTAACCACCACATTTTCTCGCGAGGTCTCTCCGCCCGCCAGCCTGCCTGCGGTGAGGTGGGGGAGGTTTTTTGTTCCGCGCTTGCCAGCAAAACGTTTTCCCAAAAACGGTAGAAGGGATCAGTACGTTTGGTGCAGACGGGCAAAAAACCGAGGCGAATCTGTTGAAGGGGTATACTTAACTCGGCAAATCTTGTTACATTCTGTTCAATTTTATGTTATCTTTGGCACTCACCACTGCACATCCTTTTCGCCTACGAAGCCCGCTAAACTTTATCGTGTATCCCCCCTGTGTGTCTGGTGTCGTGTGTTGTACTCCCTGTAGGTTATGTTCGCGTCGATCCGTGTGGATGTTCTCGTGTGCCATTTATGCACAGTATGTGCGTTTCGATGTGAAGAAGGAGCGCATTGTTGGTTTTTTTGTTGGTGGTTTTAAGCAACGAAATGAAGTAACTGCCTTATTACATGATTACAATAATTCGTGTAAAACAGGAAGTTTGCTAAATTTATTTCAATGAGCAGTTTAATTTTGTATTCTTGTAAATATTTCAAAATTGAATACTAAATCAGCTAATGTTCATGATAGCTTTGTTGAAATACATTACTTTAATATCCCAAGAATTGCGATTTTTATTAAATATATCAACTCAAACTGTAGCTTTTACCTGTATACGCTTAACAAGGAACAACGAATCCTTTGTTACGCGTTTGCACATAACAGAATAACAATGTAACGCCTGGGATTTGGCCAGAGATTTTTTTTCGGTTTAAAGTTTTATCCACTTGCAATAGGAGTAAGCAGCTTGCGAAACGCCCGGAGAGTTTGGCTTGACCCCGTACTCGATTGTTGCTGAAAGTATGCTCCTTCGAAGGTGAAATCATATTTTGTGTTACCATTTCTTTTCCACTTTTTTTCGTTGTTGCTTCGTTACCCGTCGTTCAGTGCGCTCTAAAGGCACGAGATTCACGAGGTACAGTGTAGCAAGCAAAGAGCAAAGCAACCAAGGGAGGATGGGTGGGAGGGAGGCCAGAAGTCATGCAGTATGTAAAGTATGGTACGCGTGAAGCATGCCAACAAAAAAGCCACCCACCAAACGAAAAGGGGAGCTCGAAAGACATTTAACGCATGCACAGGGTTGCGCGTAGAATGCGCAGGAATGATGTGTCGCAAAACATTCGTTCTGTTGGTGTTTTGCAGTAGAACGATGAAGTTTGTAAAATCGTAATTTTGAATTTAAATTTGTATGGGAAATAGTGAACAATATCTACTCGAAAAATGAAGTAGTTTTCGAGATGCACTAATACAGCGAATTGCGGATATTCACGTATCTTGAAAGCGTTCTATCGTTTATACTTAAAAGCTATAGAGTGAGTTTCATTTTTTCTTGAAGCATTTAGAACTTCAGAAGCATCATTTTTAGATAAGACTCCTTCTATCTTGAGGTCCATAACACTAGTGGGATTATAAGAGCACTCAAATGGATAACAGAAATCGGCAAACGTGCTGTTCGCCACTGTTACCGCGACGTTTAATATCCCTCACATGGCCATACTTTCTGTGATCATCGGTTTTGCGAGGACACAAGTTTGGTATTTTTTTTTTTTGTTCAATCGATCCAACCTTAGAACTGCTGCTCGACGCTGTGTGTGTGTTTTTTTTTTGTTGTTGCTTGTATGCACCGTAAAAAGGCATCGCAAAACCCCGCAAATCGAAGGGCGGTCATGTTGTTAATAGCTTTTTTGTTTCAAATTATTGAAAACAATTGAATTACCGTACACCCGGTCGTAACTTATGCCCCTCTGGTTTGTCTTACGATTAAACCAAATGTTGTTTTGTTGTTCTTTCCGTTTTGTTCGCTCAATGCTATTGCACCTTATACGCTTCCTTTACGATGCAACTTGAGCGGATTGCAATGGGTTTCGTTCCGTAGCTCCGTACCGGTTCGCCAGTGCTTCTTGGGGGGAAACATTCTTTTGGATTGGTTAGTGCCACATAAGTGGACAGGGAAAAAAACATATTACTCACAAGAGCGGGATGAACCCAAAACTCTTTACACACTCGCTGCATTGTCTTGTTGGCAGCATTTACACTAACGAAGGGGCTGATAACTGTTAGGCAGCCGGTACGCCCGGTGCGTGATACTCCGATTTTCATCAAGCGGAAAATTGGAACTCCATTTTCATCCGTTACGCCCGACGGCAATGTGTCCGGCCCGGGGATCGTCCCGTGCGACGCGACACTAGGAGAAAGGTGTATATCTGTGTGTTTGTGTGTGTGTGGGTGTATAATTGTTCGACGCAATAAAAGGGCAGTGTTATTGCTAAATTATACAGCCGCTAAGCTCCAATTTTCGGAAGCCGGAACCACCGGGAATGAAAACGACGCGAGGCGCGTGAGCCGTTGCTGGTGCGCGGCACTCGCACCAAGAACGGAAATGCCAGATTCCCGATTCCCGCAACAGTGGGTAAAATGAAAAATTATACGGCCAGCAAGTGTAAACAGATGTGTTGGGCGCAGAGAGTGTTGCGTTAATCCCCGTACGAAATGTGGCGGTTTAACGAATCGTTCGACACTGTTCTAAAGTGTTGTGTTGTTTTAAAGATTTGCTTTTACCATAAATAAACAATATCAATTAATTACGACAATCGGGTGTTGTAGTGGTGTAATTTTTATTTACCTTGTGCCTTTGAGCGCAGAACGTTTACAATTCAATTTTCGGAGCAATTCATTAACTGGAAGTTATGAACCATTGCACTGTTTGGAGTCTATTGTAGTTTCCTTCTTTGTAGCAATGGCACTAGAATAATAGTACACGTGATTGATTGTACAACAACTCATTAAAAAAAAACATTGTACAAGAAGAATTCGTAAATATGCGCAGTTTATGTTTTTTAATCAGTTAATAAACGTGTGGCAGTAGAGAATGAATCACTTAAATAACAACAACATATTATTTTATGATATATCTTACTTACTTACTGGTTACTTTCTTGTACCAATATTTGAACCTATTAGGTCTCCTTTTTCCATGAGGACGACCGGAAAGGACTTCAAGGGCTGGGTTGTCCGGTGTCATTCTTCTTGCATTACCAGTCCACCTGGAAGCCTGGTGAATCTATTTCGCTTTATGATAGGGAGTTATTTTCCTCTGAGTATATTCTTTTTCTTGAGCAATTCCTTCTCGAATATCTTCCTTTTGATCGTAGCTAGGAGGGACTTATCAGTTGTAGACTATACCCATGTATCAGAGACATTTTTGAGTACTGAAACTGAAGAATATTGCATCTTTTAGAATTATAGTAAAATAGAACAAACTTACGACTGTAAAAAGAGAGCTAAAAGTATTACCATAAAGTTCTTAGACCAGGATTTTCATAGTTGCTGATAGAGTTTAATATTACTCATGTATGATTTTTTTTCCATCACATGAGAAACATAATTAAGAGGCGATAGAAATTTTCCAGACACACATATAAAACACCTTCCATTACCTTGCCACTAAAATCTGTTCTTTGTTCATACGGAAATGAATATTTATGTCGTTGGATGTGGTATCACACAACTTGTATGAGCGTCTTCACAATGCACCTTATAAAACATATAAAGATTACCCCATCCGAAGCCTATAATAAAACAGTATTATTTTTTTAATAACCGACAGTAACGCATCCCAGTATGAATGATGCCTCTTAAACAGCATAAAGGTAAACATAAAATTTTCGCCCTCAACCTGCTGGTGGTTGAGATTTGCAATTCAATCGCCAAGACACACACACTATCGTGAATGGTGGTGCTATCGATAAAATAAATGCACCGAAAAAAAGCAACAAATCATATGTTTTAACACTCTCCGCGTGTGATGCGCGTGTAGTACGAAAAAACCGCTGCCCCGCGATGGTTTAGCACCCAATGGCCAGATAAAGGCCCAAGCACTTACGCGCCAAAGCAGAGGAATAAAAATCTTGTCTTATCTTTACGACGAGCGCGGGTACCCGATTCGGCCCTTGTGGATGGCCCCCATGTAATATGAAGTGGGCGGACAGCGTCAACCATGTTTACACGGGTGTGAACAGAAGCAATATTTTATGTAGGTGAACATTAAAAATTTCCCTTTGTTGGGACGAAGCGAAGCAACAACAACAAAAAAATTAATCTATCATTGCGTTATTACATTAAACAGCAAAGAATGATTCGACACCCCGGTCTGTTACAAATGGTGGTCAATTTTTATTACTAACCACCTATAAAAAAGATCGCCCGGGCTGGGTACCAATTAATAGGCACTTTTAGCATTAGAATTGTGGCCCAAGTGAGGCTAGATAATGTTTATGGTTACCTTCTCACATCTTCCGCCAAGCGATCGCTGTTTTGTGGGCCTTTACACCTGGAAATTAGTGACCGGAGCCGGCCAAGCACCGGGGTACCGCTGTGGATGTAAAACAAATAAAGGATGGTGATTTTCCGGAATGTAAACGAAACGAACTGCAAACAGACAATTTGTCCAAACAAAAAAAAAACCATGCTTGGGGTGTCCGACAATTCGGCTGAACACCCTTCGGAAGATCTGGAGTATAGAGTGGAGTGGTGCCGTGCGGCTTAGATGCTAGATTTCCTGTCTCCAACCGGTGCTGATATTCGCTTTCAGCATCTTTATGGCCCGGTACGGAAGAATGATTTTTCTCCTGTTCTGTAGCTCATCCCCATACACAGACACGCAAAAAAAAAAGGAATTCCAACTGCAAATATAACCAACTGCACAAAGCATACAACAGATAATCTTTATATCATTTCAGAAGCTCGTATAAAACTCGCCGGTTCTAGCAAACTAGCAAATAAAAATTTGCAACCGAAATAAAAAAACCCCGCCCGAGTACCAAATCCGTCCCCGGCAGGACCGTCAGGGACAGCTTCAAAGGGTGCTTCAAACAAGTAAATGAAATCGAAATGCAAACGGGAGAGAAGCAAAAAGAGGTACTAAAAATCGTAAAAATGAAACTAAACACACGCACCCATACACACCAACACAGTTCCATCCACGTGGTAAATAGAAGCACCGGAGCACACATACGCACACGAACGACGCACCCTCCTGGTGGGGTTGGTTGCGTGGAAAATCTTTTTCGCTTCACCACCGGGAATGGCGGCTTATCAGTTGGAACGAAGGTTTACGACTGTCCACTGTCGTTGCGCGGGAAAAATGCAAACCGAAACGATCCTCCAAGGATGGGTTGTTGGGGATGGGCAAAGGTCGTATAATTTCTAAGAAAATGAAATATACGACTTTTATTCATCACATTTTCTTCCGTTGGCGGGTGAGCCGGTTGTTGGACGTCGTGGAGGGAAGGAACTCGAAAGGTCCTCTCGGTGAGTGGAGTAAGTCCTAGCCAGGGCCCCAGCCAGGGCCGGGACGGTTTCAACAGTGGGTGGAAAGTAAGTTGGGATGGTCAGCGTATAAATCAGTCCATGGATACGACGTGCGATTTCGGTTTTATTACCTTTTTCTCGAGTTATGGTCACCGTAGTTATTAAAATCAGAGCCGTAAAAAAGGAGAAGCTCTAAAGCCGGACGCTCGGTAATATGCGCAAGGTAGCTCCTCCTAAAGTCGCAACTGTCACTCACTCGCTGCCCGTACCAAATGAAAACTCATGCTCCGTTCCACCAAGGGGGCCCACTTCTACGACAATCCTCGCCACCACCCGGTGGCGGTGCGGTCAATTACTGATCCGGCGGCAAGTTATGCGGCTCGTTCGTTGGGAAAAAGGAACGCTGCAAAACGTTCCGGCGCATTCCGGCGTAGATGCCGGACAGGTGATGAATGGTCCACTTTTAGTGGCAACGATGTTTATTCGTGTGGCTGTGTGTTCTGTTTTATTACAACAGGTTCGCTCTGTCAGCACCACTTTAAACTCCCCCCGCACACCGCGATCGTACACTATAACTCGCATTTCCATCGTTTCGTTTGGTCCGCTGTACGAGTTCAATTAATTTAGCACCAGCACGGGGTGCGGATATTAGTCTATCGCACCGTGTGCACATCACCGAATGCGAACCAACATCGGCACACATTGTCAATCGATCGATGGGCAACAATGAGGCGCTGTTTGGAACTACAATTGCACTACGGCCGGCTGTGCGGTGATTGAGATGGGTTTTTAGTCCCGCGCGTACTGTGCTGAATCAATTAAAAGATACTTTTTTGCAAGCTGAATGAATGTGAATGGTGATCTTGGAGCGAAATGATTATGTTTCGTTTTAGAATGGCTATTTTAGAATGGAATGAAAACTATTTTTTATCGCAGAATGGCTAAATGCAAGTAAGGATGCAAAACAATCAACGCCATTCATGAACGTTTAAGTGTGTTACGTAAGATTTCGTATTATAATATTCTCGGTCTAAATATAATTCCCACCAGCATGGATTGGCAATTAAGTTTGATATCAACCGCATATTTTATATGCGGATGTGAATTGTACATCCAAGTCCTGCACATTTTAAGGTTGGTGTAGCTGTGGTTCATTTTCATACACTTTAGTCGCCAGGAAGCCATTACGCAGAGCAATTGAAATTTTATAACGGGTATTGATAGGAACTCCTGTTCTTCAAGGATATTCAGTAGTGTGTGGCTCTTCTGAGACATAATACTAACGCGAGTTAGATGCTATAATTGCTGCGTCAGAGAGTTAGCTTTGTTAAGCAAAAGCAATAAGACTCACTTGTCCTTGGTGTAGTCAATATTTTCATCACAGATATTTGGACGAAGTGGAATTGGTGGAGAGCAGTGTTTGAAGACTTATGAAAATAGTGAGTAAGTATTATTTTTGTTATTTTAAACAGCTTTTTCACTAGCAAAAGAACGATGAAAATGTGAGAGTTATTCATTATTTTATATATCACCACTTTTCAAAGCATTATAGTTTTAAAGCATGATATAATTGTAGCAGAAACAAAGTTTACAAATTCCTTAAATCCCTCCTCCGTTTATTCCAAATAAAGTTAGAAGTTCGATGTGGGACTTACAATAATTATCATACATCTTTAAACTTTAACTAAAATAACCCGAGTGCTTTTATTGTCTTCATGTAGAATACATCTTGATTGTTTTTCAGCTGAACGTCCAGCCGAGTTCGGTAGTCGAAGATGTTTTGAATTAGTTGGAATCAGTTTGAACCGAGAAAGCATTATGTGGCCACTCGTACAATCACGATTGGGAGACCATTTGACACTTTGTGCAATATCAATTTGACACAGTCAATTTCCGGTCCTGCATATTACGTACCGGTTGAATGTCCCCCCTTTCACTGATAAATACATCTCTCATTTTCCTTATGTTTGCAGCCCGTTTTTCTTAAGGTTCATTCGCCTGTGTGTTGACCTTTGCGAGCCTAACGTGCTCATACGCTCGAAGAAATTAGTCTGCCTTCGGTGTCGCAAAGGACGGCCCAGCGTACTGGAAGACCCCAGAACAATCTCGGCACTCAATTTCCGAGCATAAATTTGCCTGTCACCAGCGCTGCCCGGTGCATGACATCGGAACAATGTTTAATATACTGCAACCATGCAATCAACCCTGCCCACGTTGCACACCAGCGCCCACCGCCCGCGGGTTGTGCACGGAAGCGAATGCTGCTGATGAGGTTCGACACGTCGAAACATCACCGGTCACCGGCACCGGGTGTGGTTTGCGTATGTGATTTGGTCAAGGCCGGCGTGTGAATTTCGCATCATCGGATGCGATGGTACAAAAAGTACCATGGAAAAGTCCCATTCATCAACGGCCCCACCACCGTGCCTGTGCCTGTGCTGCGTTGTGCAAAAAGTTTTCCACTCCGAGCTGACGCGCCGGGTGCACCGCGGCCGTTCCTGATGACAATCAGCGAAGGAAAATCATTTTCCACACACCAACGGGCTGCTGCGATGCGATTGTTTCGCGAACGGATATGCAATTATAATCTGCGTGCTTCCTCCGAGCGGGCGTCTGTACGCGCAACCGCGTCCAAATTGCAAGCTACAGTGACCACACACAACACACATCCTACGGACCGTCCGCCATTTGGCGTTTTTGCAAATTCGCGGCCATTTTCCCCAATGCCTGGCCTGTGCGGTTGTGCATGGGGTGGGAAGGGACGACAACCTACTAATTAAAACTGACCTACAATAATGCACACCGAGCTCCAAGCGCTGCCCCACGGTTGCATGATAATTAAACGGTTGCTGGCGATGATGATGTTGCCGATGGTGTGGCACTTTCGACACCCAACACGTTGCTTCCACCCGCAAAAAAACGGGGCGACGGGGGCGATTGGATCATCCGGGTGGAGTGCATGTATGGGATTGGTTTCTACATTTTTGTTGTGTACGTTACTGCACGCCACAGGTGAGAAGACCGGAAGGCTCACCGGTAATCTAACAAACACAATCAGTAACAAAAAATTACAAAATTGGAGAAAAAAATCCAACCGCATCTTGCACACTTGGCTGCCGTGTATCATAGACAGCTGGATGGATGGTTTAGATGAACGGTTAGGATGAATAATGATCCTTATCGGTTTCCGCTGGAAAGGCGTGTTGATTATAATAGGGCCAGAACTTTACTTGCGTTCAGCTGCTGATAATCATCGATATTACGCGAGGTAAACAATAATCTATATTGCTACGCAATACAATTGTGGATGCTAGGTCTAAAATTAGCTAAAACGTTGTTTGTCGTTTAGATTGAACAATTTTAAATGCAAAATGTAGTTTAAAAAATTCTGTGAAATACAATATTACTATTTAGAATGCTGGATTTGTAGTATTCTATATAAATTAATCTAATTTCAATAATTACCTCTAAGCAAGGGAGACTGCAAATTTTCCATCGCTCTTGATGTCGACTATCAACAGCGTCATCCTATTATACTCTAAGCACAGTTAACAAACTTTTGAATGCATGGGAAATTCGTGAATAATTCTTTTCAGTACCATTTGTACTTTTTGTAAGCAGATTTTAGCACAATTACTCCAGATAGCTCATGATTGAATTGAATTTAAATTATTTAGTTAGCAGAGGTAGAAACATACAGGTCTTCCTCAATTCCGCGCGCAAGTATCAAAGTTTTGCATATTCTCGCTAATATAGTAAATTATTAGTTATTTTAACATTTTTATATCAAAATCGGTTAGACGGTTAGACCGTCGACAAACGTTTTCTATATTTCTATTCACGCTATATCTTTTATATCGGTCTGATTATATTTTTATTCTACGTCCTATGTATTTTATTTTATTTTTCTGCATAAAACATCAAAACGATCTTCATTCACACCACATTGGCATGGCAGTACCGATGGGTCGGAGGATCAGTCTAGCGGATTCTATTTTTCTCGATCGTTTAATTAGTAAACTTTGCTCCAAGGGCATGTGTGGTGAGGTAAAACAATCCAATAAAGCTAATCAAGTGTGAATGACTTCCTAATTCTAATTTCGTATCCCATTTTATGTGATCTCATTCCCTGAGCGTTAGAGCCACTGCTGACCCTCCTCCTACAACGTACCGTTGAGACGTTCGGCAGAGCAGTCTGCCTTTCGGTGCGTTCATCAATGTTATGGCCAACGAGTTGAAGTCACGGAGAAAAGGAAACATAAATTGGTGGAGAGTTCGAATGTTTTGGGAACAGCAACGGCAACCCATTTTAATACACCCTATGATAAATGAAATATCAATATAGTCCCGTGATTGTTCATTTATTACCATCGTAAATGTGTTGTTTGCTGATTAATAGATTAACGATGACTTGCGCTAAGGAAGGTGTGTGTTCGTTTAGTGTTGTGGTATGATCATTGTTTTCCTGTTCGTTCGTTTTGTTACCGGGATTGCTGGCTGGGATATGTAGTTTGGCTCGCACCGATCGTAAGATCATCGTTCGAGTGTACGAAGGGGTCGTTTTGATTTCTTGCACATGGTTCGATGATTCTTTTCGTTCTTTTCGTAAATAATATCAATATCCCTCGGAAATTCAACACTGTCTGTGGGATAGTTCTATTCCCAACGCAACGATATTGCATCGGGTTCACATTAATCCGTTGAGATAAATAGTTTTTAGGAAACAGCTTGTTATATTAACAAGGTAGAAATCAAACTTTTTGCTTTGCTACAAAATTATATTGCAATTAGAAAATTATATAGTTTTATTGCTACAAAATGTTACATTAATTGTTTCTCATTTTTCAAAGTTACACAAAGTGCATAATTTAATATTTATATCGAATTTTGTAAAAAAAACTAAGGGAAAGCTTTTCATCCAATCAGCGTGAATCTTCTCCAGTGGATTGATAAAGATTAAACCAAGATTTGCTGCCGCCATCATCCTAGATGATGTTTCATTCGATTAGTTTTGTTCCACATGCGTCCAATCCTGCCGTCCATCGCACAACGGCTCTGGCACTCCATGTTTCACTCCGTTAAACCGTTCGATTTGGTAATTATAAATCTCGTAACCGTAATCTGCTTCCTTCCCGATCAGTTTCGCCATTTGTTCGAGCGCAATGGACATGTGCAGCACCGCTGGAACATATGTATGCTCATCGGGCGTACGATCGATCGATCAACGGATCGATCAGTTTCATCGATTTCATGCTGCCGGGGCACAAATGAATCATATCTGCGCGAAGCTGTTGTATCACCAGCATAGATCGTTGGCTCCCTCCTGGGTTGCCCTTTCAGTCCTTACCGGCTCGCCCGAATGCCGCCTGCCACACCGGGGGAGTACTTTTCTTCCTGCACCGATTGGGGTGCTTTTGTTCATTTCGTGTTGTGGTTTATTTTTTGTGTTAGATGTTGTTTGGGCATTTTAACCCTGGATGGGAACGTTTGCGCGTGTGGACCCATGGGAAGATCGGAATTCGCTTATATCATTGCACCGTAATTCAGTGTCGGTAAGGCACGTCAGATGATCGCGAGCAGTCGCGAGAAAGCTGAAAACCGTTCATGGTAACGTACGGATCGTACGCCGCCAAGAGTCAAAGGGAACTGCGTGTGGTTCCTTGGAAAACACTTGTCATGACATTGATTGTGGTTATGTTTCCGAACAAAGTACTAACAGTACGATGGGGATCTATGCGGGATTACTTCACATATATATTAGCCCTTTATTGTAGCTTGAAAAGATTTTGTTTTGGGTTCACCGCAACTTGTATTGAGCTTTTGAGTATCATATTTCATACTCAAATTGAAGTTGTATTGTTATTTCCTTTTTATGATTAGCCTTTTAATTCTTTGAAGCATTTGTTGCCTTCTTAGAAGGTTAGAACCATTCATAAGCATAAAGTATTTGAGTTTTTAAAACAACGATGGCTGTGTTTCTATTTTTACTTTTTCAAAAGGCAATATATCTATCATGAAATAGACATAGAATATATGAAAAAATATAAAAGCAAAGTTTTTAAAGCGGTATTTCCTTTGAAAACAAAAAAGAGTTGAGCTTGCAACTTACTGACGATTTTTCGTAATCTTCGGGATCTAAAAATATAAAAATGCTATTGAAGAGTCATGTCATCAATTAACCATCAATGAAATTAGGAACACTTGATTCAATTCATTTGAGAAAACCTGACAGTTATTTAACGACAAACGAGGATGAACAATAAACATATGCAGTTTCCACATGCGAAACAATCATGATATTTTAAAGAACTAATCTGTTAGAGTGTTGATTTGAACTTTTAACTAGATATGTTTGAAACGCTAAGCTTTGAATAAATGCTGTAGCATTATTAAAGTTTGCACATATGCTGGAAACCCCGCTTAAAAATAATACAAACTACTACATAATCAGAATAAAATTGCCCTGCCTTCGTGCCGTGTGTGATGAGGCATATCCCAAGTGAAAAAGGAATCCCAATTTTGAAACTGACACTTTTTGTGTCTTTATTTATAAATGTTTTAGCATGTTATGTTGCATGTTTTGGCATAATATTTTAGCATAACCAAAAATTTTTAATCCAATTAAACACATTGTTTATTGCCAATCAGTCTGATGTAGGTGGCAGTTTCTTTTTATTTTGCTTAAATAACGTACTTTGGCATTTCATATTCAATGTCACTGTAAGATAAACTTGTCCACATATACTCACATAGTGTGTTTTAAGCTGCTAAAAATATATTTTATAAAATAAGAATATGTTTATTCGTTTATCACATAAAGTCATCGTTTATTCTCCACAATATTAGACTAAAATTTCGAAATGAAATACAGTATGCTTAACAAATATTGTGATAAAAACCATACGATTATTGCGATGCATACTGTTCACTGCTGCCTGTGCATCGCATCGAAACACAATTGCATTACCTCAAATACGCCACCGTATGCGCGGATGCATCATCGTCGCTAGTATAGGGTTACAAAAAAAATAAATTACTGAATTCTATACGCTTGCTTGAGTTTGTTGCTTCTGCATTGACTGCTGTTGAACGATATTAGCGTGTGCCGTTGGATGCAATACAAGCTTGCCATAAGGCACTTGCCTGCATGGTGGCGCTGATGATGCACTCGGTACGCCCAGCAAAGAACAATAGACCACGCCGCACTCCGGTGCCGTTTGGTGGGCGAGTGTTCTGCAATCGTCGATCAGCTTCGGCGCAGGGATGTGCAAAAGCTAACCAGCCTGGTGTTGCCGGATTTTTCGATTTCACCATCCTTGTAGGCCTTTGCTCGGTTGTCGCGCCCGCTTCGGCGACGCAATATCGGTTGATGACAATGAAATTTTCACCATAGACAAAAACGGTATAAATCGCCAAGTTTATGAATATCGCTGTGCCGCACCGCAGCTATCGAGCTGTGATGTGCCTATGGGTGTGTAAAGGATTTAACGAAGGATTCCAGCGATAACTTCTGGGCGAAAGTGGGACAGGGGGGGGGGGGGGGGAGGGGGGGGGAGTAGCATGATGGAACCAAATACCAGTAATAATAAAAATACACTCGCGTATTTCGCTGACGGTCGCCGGGGTACATATTCGCGTGTCGCGGTTGGTCGGTTGGCGACATCGAATGCAGCATATACTTCCGACCGAACAATTCTTTTGTGTTTGGCAATTTGTGCGAAAACAAACTGATGCACTGGTTTCGATAATCGTAAATATAATGTTTTTTTTCTGCAAAATAATGACTATTCAATGCGTTTTTGTTTTGTTGCATTGCAACACTTCGCGCTCTTGGTTCGGATTTAGTGGATACAGGTAGATGGGCGTAGATGTCGCTGGTTTCGACATTACGAGCGAGTGCATCGCTGCAACTGACGCGATATCAGGAGAAATGCAACAAAAGTAAGTGAATAACAATAGAATATGGTTTAGAAATAGGAGTATGGTGCAGAATGCTATTTATTAGTAATGGTTTCTCGTGCCATAGGATAAATCTTCCACAATAATGAATAATTCTAATATACCAATACTGTTTCGCCGAATTGCAGTGTTGAGCATAATTTTTTTTTTCAAAAATAATCGAAAAATCTTAATATTCTAACCATGTTTGATACAAAACATTCATTCTTTATTCACTTGTGAGGATGCAATTAATTTGCCAACAAACATTGTCATCGATGCACCTATCAAACCGTTTCTGTCCGGAAGGTGTTTAACGAGCATTCCAAAGCAGGCATCTGCAAGGCATTAAAGGAACTTACACAATTCACAACCACAATGAAACAGTTTATGTCACGTAAAAAAAAGACGTTGAGCGAATGGAAAAGAGCTTCAAATGTTGTCCGACTTTTGTCGCGCTGTCCATAGCGCGCTGAGTGGCTATGCATCGTTTAGTGCACCTCATGTGCTGATGAGCGATATGCTAAAATCATAACCTAACATGACTGACAACACCGATCGCACACGCTAAATAAGGACGGCACCGGTGTGTCAACAATGGAGCGATGTAAGCGCGATGTATCGCAAACGCTTTTGCGCGGTCTTTTGCCATAACTCTAGCGCGCGAAGCTTCATTTGGATGGCATCATGGACGGTGTTGCTTATTATTTTCGATGCAGTATTAAATTATGGTACATTAAAATGTATTATGCCTTAGCGACAATCATAAATCGAACGAACGTTGGCACACGTTGCGGCGGTTCCAAAGTAGACGTCAACAGATCGATTGATTCTTAGCTGCAGCGCGTTTTATGCGTGCGGATTGCACACGCTTGCGCGTCATTACGATCGCTGAGCCACTGAGCTGAACGACGTGTGAGAATATTATCAGCTCAACACGACATTCGACACATTAGTTTATCGGGGTACGGTATCCGAGCGAAACACGGTACACCCAAGACACGGTTGCCTTCCTTCGCGCCACGTTTCCTAGACCCATGATGATGATATCGTTTCCGTAAAGACCGTGCTAAAACTGGAGCTCTCGGTTCCAACGTTATTTAGCTTTGCGACCACATGCCAGGGCGCGTGAAGCAGCACGCAGTTATTGCTAGCAAATCTTTATGGAGCAATAAATATTACTTATCAACTACATTTTTCAAGCTCATCTCCCTGTTTGGTTCACCGCTGCGGGTCCATCGGTGAAGGTGGTGTCCACCATAAGGACAGGACGAAGGGTGTTTTTAAGATGTTATAGCAGCGAAGAAAACCCCCGGAAGAAGTACCACCAGGTGGTGGACCTGCCGCACTAATTAATTATTCATTTCTGTGAAGTGATAAAAGTCGCCCGATATATAAATGGAAAACTGAGTCGCAAAGAAAATGGTTGTGGCCCGTCCGGCCAACGAAAACCCGGCCGTTTTCTCGTTTGTTTCAACAAGTTACGGTAAGTTTTACGATGTCAATCCATCACATTTTTATAGCACTTACCGGAAGGAAAATGTACTGGAACTGATATTTCTATTTCCATGCCTCTAGCCCGGCGCAAAGCCTCCCGGTTTTTGATGCCCCCGAGGTCGTTGGTTGTGTTTTGTGTATGAATTCATATTCACGATTAGTTTGCTGCATTAGTTCTGTTTTACTAGCGTCTGATATTGGTCCCGGGGACCCGGGGCGGCGGCACATTTCGAGCATCCGGAATGTGCTATTTTTATGAGATTTTAACCTGCACCGATTGCTGCCGTGCTTTTGCGGTCGGGGTTTGTGGTGAACTGGGAGGGAGGGACTCTGGCAAGATGGGGTGGAAAGCTTTTGCGGGGCAAATGTGCTTGCCTTCCTAAGAATGATGTCGTAATGGGCGGTTAAGTTTCGTTAAGTACTTCATTAAATCTTCTCGGCAATGGCAAATGATGGTGGACGTTTTATTTCTAAACTAGCTGAACTTCTCACGCCGAAGCTGATACTCGACCGCCAACAAAAGGGTGCTTCTTGGTTCGGGGTTTAGTGCAGTTATACTTTTCGTAATAGAATGCAGTTTTGTCTGTTCATTTCATGCATTTATCGCTCGGTAACGAACGGTAACAGCATGTGGAGAGGCAAATGATTGAATTGTAGTAAGCCGTTTCAGTTGAATGATTTTCGATCGTTATTACTTGTTATTACAGTCGTTCAGTGTTGGTGATGGTCGCCATAAATATTGTTATGCTTGCTAGTGCTCATGAAGTTGCGCTTAAATTGAGTCCTTTCATCACATGTCCAGTGCAGTTGGTGCAAGTAATAAACTTAAATTGAATGTCGGAGAACTACCATCTTAATTGTTATGTTTTCGATTTAACTGCTTAATTTGATGCAATTGCGCAAAATAGTACTGTGCCCAACGAATATCATAAGAAGAGTATTTCTTGTGACCTGTGAGTTAATAGTCATGCGCATCATTAGCCGAATATAATAAAATATCTTAAACATGTTAGAATTCTAAGGATTCATATTTGATTCCTTGAAGATCTTTTTGCGGAATTCTGAGCATTCTGAAGATTTTTCTACGATTTTCCAAAGATCTCTGACGACTCTTGATTCTCTAAGAATAAGCATTGATCAGAAATTCATGAAACTCTAAAGACTGATGCAGCTCTGAAGGTACGTACATTTTAAATCATACTTTAATCGCTAATCTATAACGTTACAAAAAAAAAAAAAGATTTGTGAATTTTTGAAGAATAAATATAAGATTCATGATGTTGAGAATATTCTTTACTTTAGATGCTGCAAGACTGCATTATTACTGTCTTATAAAACTTGTCGATCAAAAAGGGGATTTTTGCAAATCTTACATTGAATTGAATTCCAACAGATAAGGGATGCTTTCGAAAATGTTGATAGTTGTATTTGCGAATCTTCTGAGATTGATGAGTGATTATAGATGCATAAATCTCCACCATAAGTATTCTGATCCATTTTTCCCGGCTTATCAATTATTTGTATCAGATTCACCCAAAAACTATTGTATACATTGAGATATGAGTGAAAATATGCCTACATTACTGCTTTGCGACGATTTTCCCCACTACCCTCGGCTGTCAACCCGCGCCGAAAATCATTTGTTTCGTATTAAATATGCTGCCCAATTACCATGCCCGGTCCCGAAAGTGTTGACCAGCCAACATCATACGCAGCACATATTTAAGGATAGCGATGGGTAGATAAGCGCGACGTTATGTTTTCCATTCGAAATGCATCACCGCATCTGTTGTGTGTGTGGCTGTGTGTGTTTGTACATTCCTGTCTACATTCCGTTCGATGTACAATTTCCGGCCGTTGTCCTCGTCGCTGTATGCGCTTGCGGACCCGCTAGCGCAGCTCCGTTTTCCGTTTTTGTTTGACGATTTCCTTCCACACCACCGACAACCGTCGGCCGTCGTCGCTCTCGATTGCCCTTTACGAGGAACGTCCGATCGCTGCGATATGATCGGACCGCAAGATGCATTCTAGCAAAAAGGGGTATAACCGAAATGGGGAGGAACAAAAAATAAAAAAAAAATGTTAGTTGAGCCTGTGTAGCCGCCGTCTTGTAGCGTCATCCATCCCGTCCAGCTCGCTTTTGTTTCGCTTAATGCATGGAGTGTAAATTTTATGACTTCATTAAAATTAATTTTAAATAAATAATTGGTAAATAAAGCAGCATTATCGTCATAAATTGGAATTTTTGTGGTTTTTCGTCCCCCCCCCCAGACGCAGCGGACTATTTTGTTCTGCGGTTTGTCCGTGGCGTGTTCCCCGTTTTTCGGCCACTTAGCTAGACTAAATGCGTGCGAGCTGAGAACTTTTCGACGGCGTTAAGATCACTGACCGTGGGTGGTTAGTGAGCTTCGGGAGCAGATGGGACGGAAGAAAAGCAGTAGATAAAGGTGTTGTTTTCTGTGTGCGTTTGTGTGCTGGTGTTGCCGGAAAATCTTCCGGTTCGTTTCACCTGGCGACCTGGTGACAAGGGTACGTGCCGGGTGGGGCGGAAGCCAAAACCTAGTGGGAGTTCTAGTTAATCCATCCGCAACGGTTAATACCGACGACAGTGCACATAAACTCAGCTGGGCAGCTGAAAACTAGACGGCCGCACCGGTTCGTTAGGGTTCGTCGCTTGGAGCGGATTTTTTGTTTTTCGTTTGTGCCCAACTATCAAGCCCACTGGAATAGGCAGGTTGGGGAGCCAATGCAAAAAAAAGGCAGATTCCAGTTGCAAAATGTTCGCAAATTCGCAATCTGTTTTTTTTTCGCTCTCCTTCCTTCTTTCTTCACTCCATTTGAGTCATTCCTCATGGTGACGGCGTTCGGGCAGATGGGTCGAGCTGTTCTGGAGCGCAAGCGAGATGGGGTTCGAAAAGCTTCGTTGCAAATGAGCATAATTTTAATTTATGTACGAACAAATTTTTATAACGTATGCATGTACATATGTAGCACTGTAAGGGCATTCGGCAAAAGGCGTCACGTTGCTCGAGGGCGTCGGGCAAAAGGGTCCATGGCGTTATATGTGTGTGTGTGTGTTGTTGTGGTTGTTTTCATTTTTTTTTGTGTTTCTCTGCTTCCCTTCGCCACTGCGTGGACGTTTGTTTTGTTTTCTAATTTGAATGTGTTAAACCGCACATGTCTTCCTCCGTCTAGCGGGCAAGAAGGGGCGATTATGCACGGAGCCCAAGCATGCACACACATATTTTATGCGAGCCGACGATCGGGATGCCCCGGCGCGAGAGGGCACAGAAGGGCCCCCAATAACATAAAGAAACATTAAACCGATTCAAGCCACACGCGTACGGTGGTAGGTGGAACCCTCCGGAATCGCACCGCACGTATGCAAACGCACCGTACGGAGCCCCTTTTGCTTTGATGGGCAGACAGAAAGAGACACACATACGGCAGTGCAAACCCCATCAAGGGTGCCGTTCGGGTCCCAACTACGCCGGGAAACGTTGGAAAGAGGCATACGAATAGTTAAAGTTTCGTCCACGGTGGACGTTACGATTGGGACAGCGCCATGCTGAAGTATTTTTACTGCCGCTGCACTTCTTTGGTTGGCGTTCTGTTGTCACTCTTTTTTTTCCCACTGTTCGCCTCCCTTTCGTTCACTTACGCAATGGAGCATACGCGAGGAACTGGCGGTTTTCAGCTGGGTGTAGTGTACTACACCGAAATCTTATCGGTACCAATCTTTCCGCACGGCTGGAATCCCCTAGCCGTGGGCCGAATGTGCTATTCTAGGTGTAGGAAACGCGCCGGTACCGTTTGCCGTTGTAGCATTTTCCCAGCCTTTTCCCACCGTCCCACGTCACCATGCGCTGTGCTGACTGTGCCGTTTTTCGAGTGGTTTCTTATGTGTGTCCTTTATTTCAGTGCTTCTTCTTTTATTTCCACCACCGAGCGTACGTTTTGGCATCGCCTCGTTCTATTTCACTAATTACCATAGACTTTAATTTTCGTTTAGTGCATTACGCTGCCTCCAAATGGGGCAACACACCGTGCAACCGGGAAGGGACAGTAAAATGGAAAAAAAACGTTACACACATACACAAAACAGTTCACATCGTTTGTCCCTCGGCCGGAGTTTGTGCGAATGTGCCAAGGCTGGTTGCAAATGGCAGAGGCAAAAAAAACAGCAAACCTTACAAAGAGCAAGATTTGGGACTGTGGCACCCCGCCCCAAGGGGGGTTTTGTTGGGGGCGGGGTAGGCTCCCTGAAGAAGGGGCCAGCTCGTAAAGGGGTGCGAAATTTGCATCCAACAGACAGAACGCACAGTGTGCACTCCTACATAATCTAAACCACCTAAAGGGAAAGATTGAGGTCCGATAATCAACGATGGCGATGCACATCGAATTAATTTTCACCGTGGCCTCGACACACTGTCGTAAATTATGCTTGGAAAAAGCACTAGTTTTTGTTGCCTGTTATTGTGGTTTCGCTGCGTTTTGCCGCTTACTGTCAGCAGTACTGCAAACATGTAAAGCGAGTGGTTGTTTTATTTTTCGCCCAATGTTTTCACTACCGCGTCCACTTTGCGTTGGAAATGTCTACCGCTTGGTGAGGGGGATGTAACTTGGCGCATTTTCCAGCAGTGAAGGAATTTGATAGCGCTTAATGAGAACCGATTAATATCTATTAAGGAACGGGCCAGTGCTACATCAGCAGTATGTGGGAGTGTGAGTAAAACTGTTGACCTACTCGGGAAATTAATCTTCGCTAAGATGCACATAAGCTGCGTTGGCTTATGAGTGGTGAGAAGTGTTTAGTTGTACAAATGTTGTATATTAAATTTATCAAACATGTGCAGAGTCTTATTAGTAATGGGTTTTCAAGTAAATTTCAAGCGTTTTACAAAAGTTACATAAAGTTTATCAGACGCTACAATACACAAGAGTCATTTAAACCGCTCACGGCCTGCCGGACTTTTCTGGCCCACCAAACACAGCTACAGCTTATATTGCCCGACATTTTAGCGGTTATTCCATTGTCCATCCTCACATGCTGGGCCAAAAATCCTTCTTAATTTGCTGCTCTCGAACGCGGCTAAGAGGATGTTTTCTGTGTTGGACGAGGTCCAAAGTATTTTTTTACAAAGTCGAGGCCACCATCTACTTGGTTTTTGCCTCGTTAATCTCCAAAACGAGGTTACAAAAGTTTACACCGCTGGTAAATTACGGACATGAATGTATCATTTCATCATTTGATTTGAATTTGAATCATTTGATAGGTTGGACATCTTTCAATTACATTACATACTGCATTATTATTAGCGTTGTCGATTTTTCCAGCTCAATCTTAGCAAGTTTTCAATCTAAACTAACGTCCTTTGCGGTAAATCTTGCTTACGTCCAGTAACATGACGGAAAGTGCAGTGAATCAAAGTGAAAATTTGCGGAAAATTATGGAACAGAGTGCATGATATCCCTTAATGACAAAAACTACCTACAACTACTACAACCAAGCAATCCAATGTGATCCAAATGATGTATTATATCGTAAGCTGCTTACACCAGGTAAAACCATCCTTGAAAAATGGCATTAACCTCAGTTAATTCGCTTGAAGCGATTGTTCAAATACCAGATATGCAACAGTGATATTCATTCACGACCTCACGCGGCCTAATCTTGCAGCCGTGTGTTTATATGGAAATCTAAAAAAAAAACTAAAATCTTTGGTCGTGAAAAATTTCTTCGAAAACTACCAGTTTCCGAATGTATAGTACTAGGAGGGCATCCACGGAAGAGGCAGCTCCTGGTACAGCAATTTTGCTCGAAAACCACCGAAAGGTATGCAATGTTTAAACACTAACTTTCCCGTTGGTCGTGAAAAATTTCTTAAAAAACTACCAGTTTTCGAATGTATAGTACCAGGAGAGCATCCACGGAAGAGGTAGCACCTGGTCCCGCCTTGCCCGCCTAAAGGTATGCAATGTTTATACACTAACTTTCCATACAAACCAGCTGTTTTCAGATTTCCGATACCAGGAGAGCATGTATTTCAAGAGGTGACCCTCGGTCGGTTTTCGAGCAAAATTGCTGTACAAGGTACTACCTCTTCCGGGGATGCTCTCCTGGTACTATATATTCGGAAATCCTGGTGCAATTTCGTTTATTCTTTCAAGTTACAGAGTCGATAATCTTCTCTGCATTTAATTGATCTAACCGTGCAAATAGACATTTAGACATTTCAAGACAATTTAGGGCCTACTGAGGCGGTCAAAACACATTGTTTTACAAGCTGGCTCGTTGTCCAGCTCCTCATGCAAAATCGAAAGCATTAGTCGGCTCTGTCTTACCCTAATGCGTGTCCTCATTCTTCTCATTGTTGATCAAATTCGTTTATAACCTACAACTTACAAAAAAATATAATTTTAAAACCATCTACACCGATTTTATAATTGTGTTTTTAATAAATGACAGCCAAAATTGACCTATTTCATACACGCGATGAAAACGACAAGCCGTTTTTTTATATATGAACTTATCATCGCATTTCATCGAATAGCATTGCGAAATGTCTCACTGAGAAAAATCGCTGCATGTCTATTTGCACGGTTAGACTATGCTCAGAAAGAAAACCCAAGTGCGATTTATCTCAAAGTTAAAAAAACACCCACAAAAAAATAAATTATTTTTAGATGCTATCCCTTACCTATATATTAACCTCGCTTAACTATAGTCCACACACTCTCACTATATTTTTCCTGTTTGCACTACATCACGTGGCTCAGAAGTAGTTATTACCACAAGTGACAGCAACGCTTCGTTGCGCTTGTGTGCCCTCGTATCGCGCCTGCTAGATCGCTGCTGGCGCTCATCATCATCATCAGCATCACCATAATCGTTCGGTGCTGGCAAAACCATTCGTCAAGGTATCATCATTCAAAGTTCCACCCAAATGCTGACTACGGAAGCGCATCAGTACGGGACAGTAACAAGATAAACAGACTATCATTGCTTTTGTCAATCTGGTCCGTCGTTTGGTTCGGCATCACGATTTCGGGGGGTTTTCGGTGGGAAGGAAATCCTTCAAAGTGTTTCACTTTCTTGTGAGCAGAAACTGCACAACCAGCGTGAACCCTTGGTGCTGGGACGCCGTGTGATGAACTATGGCCTTGCGAGGACAATTTGTTTTCGTTATCCTGCTCACACCGAAAGCCATCCGGTTGGAAAATCCGATTTTTAACTTATCCCTCATGTGGAAAATTGTCTTTTTATTATATTTTTTCAATCAAACATATCTCACCATGGCTAAAGCGATGGGCCGATTCAGCCGGATGGCGCTAGCAAAGGAATCTCCGACCGTTTTGTTTCTTCTGCTCGCT
Organism: Anopheles moucheti; assembly: GCF_943734755.1. Lineage (NCBI taxonomy): Eukaryota > Metazoa > Arthropoda > Insecta > Diptera > Culicidae > Anopheles > Anopheles moucheti. Next base: position 28,447,669 of record NC_069140.1, read on the forward strand.
ACGGTGTGCGTGTCGACTACCCTGAACCCTCGATGCGGATGTTTGTTGAAAATTTGATGCGGGCCAAGCTGTGTCTGATGTTAAGTGATGTGGAAGAGCCGGTTATGGTTAGCCTGCGTTTGACTTCGTTTGCGATAAGGATATGTTCGGGATTCAGTTAACACTTGCTGTACAGTGGGACCTTTTTTTCGGTTAGAGATGGTCGGACGGAGTTTGGTGGGCAAGAAAGTTAGCTTAGCGTGTCCTCTTTCAAGTTTAGCCATGCATCAAGATGAATGATCATATCGTGTGCGTTACACTGTTAAGGTGCGCTGGTGCTTCAAATGATGAAACAGCTTGTCTCTGAGCGTGATAGTCTTTCATCATTTGATTTGGGAACTTGGTACAAAGGGAAGGTAGACGAAGAATTCGGTCTTGGAGGTAAGAGAAATCGACAAGCTGATTGTATCATTATGAAAATGTTTTCATTTTAGTGAAAATGATGATGAAGTTGATGTTGTTCTCGTTAAGTATGAACCTTTTGTGCGATTAGGACCAGGTTTTTATCTTAGTTCACTCAAAGTTTGGAGTTGTTTAAACTTTTATTACAGTGCCTCTCAATTTACGAAGCAAGTACTGACAGTTATTTTACGGAGCATACTTTTAGATTGCCATTGACCTAAGCTTGTGATAGAAGCATTAATATTATTCATATTATATCTGTCAAACCTACAAATATTTATTGTAAAAAGTTACCAAAGGCAACATTGTTGTGCAACATACAACACAACATAGCGATTGTGTAGACCAGACTGACTCAGAGAAATCTTATTTTCTTGCTAAATCCTGCCATTAAATTAAAATCACCGATACGAAAAGGAAATCAATTTCGCCGGACAAGGGTCAGTATTCAGGGTTCGCAATTTGATACGCTTTAGCTTTAGCGAAAAGTATCTCACTGGTTTGATCCTTTCACTTCAGCTCCAAGTTCATTTCATGCTTGATTAGCGTGTTTTACCCTTTTTATAGTAGAATACGTTTTTTTTATCCAATAAAGATAGCAACAATTGACCGTACAAGGGAAGGGAAATCGATTCATCAAACAGGGATTACGAAGATGTGTCACAGAAATTATGCATTGAACACAAACAAATTGTGCGAAATACGTTTAAGAAATTCACGGTCAGCGATTCAGCAACGATACCTAATAGATTATATTGGGTTAATGTAAATATATCGAATTGGTGGAATGATTTAGTATTTAAACCATCTCCATAACTTGTGAACCTCTAAGCCCTAAACGTATCTTCAAGATAAACCAAACTGAATGCAGTCTATTCGTTGCCATTACTTTTAACATCATCAAAGCCCACTATTAATTTGTGGTTCGTGTGTCCGTTTCGAAACTGGGTCGCCTGTTTCTGCCGTTGACAGGACAGGTGATTTCTTAACTTCCCAATATAAAGATTTCCCCTTGATCCCGGGTTTGTCTGCCCCGCAGGTTAATAACAATCATCCAAGAACGGAAGGACAAAGCGAGAGAACGAAAAATAAGTATAATTTTACAAGAAAATAAATGAAAAATGAGGTCGGATTAAACGACAGAACAAAGCGCGAAAAGCATGTGCCAATGGGTCAGTAATCTTTGTTTCCTTTCGCTTCAGTGTAAGGGTTCTTCCTGTCGAGTTCCGTTGTGCCTAGTGTGCCGGCACGTGGTATCATAAAACTGACCTGTGCGCGCGAGTTTCATTTTTTTTTTGGTCGCTGCATGTCTATGTTACAAGTGCCTAACACCGGGCCACAATCGAAAGGACCCAACAAAGGACCCCACTAACGATCGAACGAACCGTTTGCTGCTACGCTAAGAAGCGGGCCTTTATTCATGTGTCGTCCTTGTTAGCGGTTGGTATGGAGCGAAAGTAAAAACATAAAAATACCCGTGTCTTTCCCGGTGGTGCGCACCTTGGGCAGGCTCGTGCCAGGAGAGTGCCGATGCCTTAATTATGACGAATCGCAGTGCATTCTCGATGGAAACAAGGCCAATGCATGTGTGATTTTGAGCTGAAGCTGACACGCAATCAGCTGGCGTTTTGGTACGCTGTTCGGTTTCGAAGCATCGAACATTCTACCATGGCTTAATGGTGTTCGCTTTTGCCGTTGCTTTCGCTTTGTCTTACTCTTCCGGGACGTTGTGTGGTTGCGGGAGGCCGGTATGCACACGCAGCGGGAATTCCCTGCGAGTGCAGTTCGGCACACCTGCCAAATTATGATACATCGTCGCAAGACGTTGCAAAGGTGCCTTCCCGCTTAAGGCCCCGGGTGTGTTCGGATCACAAACACAAGCGGGCCACGATCAAATCGTGTGCAATCTTTCCTGCGGAAGTACGGCCGGGGAGAAGGCGGATAAAGTGGAATTATTATTTTGAATTTGCTAAACGATCGACGCCAAAATATTACACCACAATGACATAACTTTGCTGCGCTGGGCCGCGTGGCGTGGCCCTAGAATTTATGCTTCCGTCCGTGAAACGGTGCAGATGCAGCTTGATGCTGATGATGGCAACGAGCCGCTGCACACGTTTCACCATTAGTATACCGTATCATGCGCTTTCGATCGGAATACGGAAAAGCAACGGCCGAAGCCGAAGGGTTTATGTTTATGTAAATGCAATATTACTTCCTTGAAGATGTGCAAAGATTTTTCTTCATTAGGTGCTGGGCCATGCTCTCCTGGTGTCGAAAAATCTGAAAACAATTGTGTGCGCTGCTACGGTATAGTGGTTTTTCGCAGTTGACAAGCTGATTTTGTCACTTGACAAATTTGTCAGCATTTTGTCAACTCTCGTGGCCCTGTACCTATTGGTGTGAAAACTTTTCTCTCGTTGCTGCTCATTTGAAGCAGTAAAAACGATCGCAGTGCACTATTTTCTCAACTTAGCATTTAGTCGACAACAGCCAAAATAATCACTGGAGAGTATGATTTAATATTTTTTGTACATCAGTATGTTGTTGTTTTTTTATTAATATTTTCCGGTGATTTTACATTCTTTCATCCACGGTTTGTTGATAATAATTACAATACTTTGTGTGTGCGTGCCGACAGCGCGTTCGACACAACCACGAATGCGACACGATGGGGCTTCGTCTACGGTTCCGGGTCGAGGTTCTTACAGAGCTAGGAGCTTCACGGTGACACTTACCGCACCGCGTGTTTCACATTCTATATAATTTACACATTTATATTTATATGTATTATATATATTTATATGTACGCCTATATCCATATTTATAGAGACCGTGTTTTTTGCTTTTACTTGTACGAGGTGAAGAGCGTTTCCGGGAGGGGTGGTTCGGGGTGCATGAGGGGAACGGGAAAGGGGAAGGGAGAATGTTTTTTCTTCTTATTTTTTTTTTGTTGTTTGCCATCGGTGCCCCTATCTGTATACACCACGAAAACAAGAGTTACACAGTTAATACTATTGTATAGTAGTCAACACATCAAAAAAGACATCAGTGTAATGAATGTTACTATGTGCGGTTTTATCAACGATATTCACCAGCGTGGGCTGCTAAAAGTTGAGCATCTTGTTTTGTTTTGTTTTGTTTGTTGCACATCTTACGTGCTCTGCACTCTGCACTTCCCACGTATTACGGTGCGCTAATTCCTGTTGGTTTGTTTGTATTGTTACGTGTGCCTTACAATTGCTCCTGTCGTCCCCTTTTACATGGGGTAGGTTTTTTTTTGTTTTGTTTTCCACGTGTATCGTTTTTGTTAATCAACTTTATGGTTGAATTTTCTTACCCTTTTACTATGTACTGTACAATTTTCGCTAAAAGATTTTTTTGTCCGTTTGTCGCTTTTTTTTCTTCCTTATTTTTTTGTTTCGTGAGTACCAACTTAGCGTACTGTCTGGATGCACACACTTTCTCTTTGTGGAAATGGGTTTTCCACATTTGTTTGTTCCTTTTTTGTGACTTTTTGTTCCGATCACTTTCTCGCTTTGACTGATTTCATTGTTTTTGTATTTAATCTTTCGTCTTGTTTTTTTTTGTTGTTTATTTTCCCCTATTTTGCATGTGTAACAAACAACATTTTTCTCTTACCTTTCCAGAAGATGCGTACGATCATGTTTTTTTTGCTGTTGTTGTTCTAGCATGGGATTCATATTAATCAGGTGTCTGGTGTACACAGCAACATTCACCTCCTAATGTTCACCTTCACAAAACACCAAAGACACGCTACACGCTTACGCAAAAAGTTGCTTGTTTTTTTTGTCTGGTTTGTTGCCGTTCTGTCTTGCTGAACTATTTTACAGTCTACTTATTTATATGGCATCTGCTTCCGTAATGTTGTTTTTTTTTCTGTGTTTGTTATAATTTTTTTTCTCGCTCTCTCTCTCTCTCTCTTTCCTTTCGTGCTATTTTTATATGAAAATTTGGTTTACCATTAACAATCAAAGATGCAAACGAGCGTTCGCTTTCTTCGCGTGCAGCAAACGAATAGTCAAGAAAATTATATTGCAATTTACATGTTTTTTTTTTGCTGCTGTTCAATACCTTACCAATTTACACACAGATTTGAAACAAGTGTACTAAAATAAGGTGGATGGATAAATAAATTACACTAACTTAAACGAGGTCCAGCTGTTAAATTTGTTTTCTTTTTTTCCTGTGCTTTAATATTAACGCTGTGTTAAAAATAATCACCCCAAAAAGAGGGATGGAACGTGATGCTTCTGCTTCCCGTAATTCAAACTAAGAAAATTGCACTTTTCTCCACTGTTTTTTTTTCACCCTTTTCTGCACTAGCAAACACCACACGCTCCTCGCTGTGGTGACAATTAACGGGTGGGCATATTTGTTTTGTTTCTTTCCAGCCCTCGAAGCCGAAAATCCTTCACGATTTTGGGTGCAAGGGTGAAACGGATTAGGTCTCCTGAACCTCGTACATTGTTTTCCCCTAAGATCAAAAAACAGTGTTCGCCACCCCCTCCACGATAAACCGTTCGGTTCGCAGAGCATCCCGCGGGTAAGATTCGCTTGGCTTGGCTCGAACAGTTGAATTCACTATTTGCTTAGCGTCTAATCAATTGTAACGTACATCACTGTGCTGTTTTGTTTCGCTGTGTTTGACGCACATTCTCTAGATCCCATCGCTCAGTGCACTGGTGGGTACAATTCTTTCACTTTACTTCATCTGTGTTGCACGATCGCGTTTCTATCGCGCGGATCGTTTTTCCTAGCGCGCATGTGTGTGTTGTTTAGACCACACCACCACACGGGGGCTGTTTTATGCTGTTTTGGGGCAACATCCCGTTCCGATTGCCCGGCGATGAACATTGGTAAGTTATCAGTGTTTCAATCTTATTTACAATACTATACAAAGCCCAAGTCAACACACAATTTCTCACACAGCGTTGCACCAGTTTGTTGTTTTGTTTTTTTGCTATGGTTTCATCCTACCTTAGGGTCCGGGTGAATTAAATTCGTTTTAACTTGCGCTCATCATTCGCTTGGTTACCTTTTGTTACGCTTCCTATACACCCGATCGCACTCCGGCTCTGGGCTTTCTCTCTCGCTACAGCGAAAACCCCTGCAAAGCGCCACCGGAAGCGATTCGTCCCGACTTACCTTCTGCCGCACGCACGCAGCGTGTGTCCCCGTCCGTCGAGGTTTTAGTTCGCCGCACGCATTTCACTTACTACTTGGCTGTCTATGAAAATCATTTATAATACTGAACCGGTGAACCGATCGTGCTGATCGGTATGAGACGGCAACACATTCCACCGAGGGAATTGCGTACCAATAAATTCCTGCTCGAAGGTTTGCCGACCGTCCTGTTTTGGGGCCGGTCGCATCCTTTTGCTACTCTAAGTGGGAGTGATCGGGTTCGATCATCTTTGAACTGTCGTGTTTGTTGTCGTGTTTGTAATAACGGTTTGTTGCGCAAAATGGTTGAAGCAAAAAAAAAACCACACACAATCGAATTGTACGAATTTACTGGTGACTAGAGGCGCGCATAAGCGACGAACTTGGAAAACGGCTCGAACGAGTGCTCGGTAGGGGAGGAAACGGCTAAATGGGTGGGGGTAGTAGTCGTAAGTTAGATTTGTACTTGACTTGCGGTCGCTAAATGCAGTTGATGGGGATGAAGATGCAGCTGGCTGGCGGCCGATTCGTGATGATGGTCGTGCAGCTGATGCAGCGATCCGAGATGGTGCTGCTCGAGCAGCGAGGCCGCATTCGCTATCGACGACAGGGACGAGCTGGACGATGGCGATTGCTGCAGCTGATGGGTGGACTGCTGGTTTTGGTGCTGCTGCAGCAGTAGTTGCTGCTGCTGCTGCTGTTGTTGTTGCTGCTGTTGTTGCTGCTGCTGGTGCTGGAGGGATGGTTGGTGCTGTTGCTGGTGCTGCTGCTGAAGTTTCGGCGAGGTGCTAAACTCAAACAGATTGGTATTGAAGTTGCTGGTGCTCCATCACGTGTACTCCGAACGCCAGCTCTGTTGCGGTTAAACAAAAAGATTGGACACATTGTTATTGATTGAAAATGGTTCGGCGAATAGGTCGGCGATAAGGTACACTATAGCTTTGAGATAATAGACATGTGACACCTACCATTGAATTAAGTCCTAGATGGTACGATTGCGAATGTGGGACGACTCCTCCGCCTAACGAGCCCGCACCACCGAAACCGTTCTGTAGTCCACCGGACGTTCCGAGAGCTCCCATGCCGGTCGTATACCAGCCTCCGTGCATATGCGTGTGCGCTGGATGTAATCCTCCAGATAAATGGCCGTGTTGTCCTATCGGAGACAAATGTGAAACACAAAATTTGTGTTAGAATTCCGTACGACATTCTTCGTTTTAAAATGTTGTAAGGCATTGGAGAACATATTCTTCATGCGTGTGACTTACCCATCGATCCGGGGAAGGCTCCTGGGAAGGAGGGTTTATGATCGAGCGGCTTCATCAGGTCACCGAGATGGCCACCGAGGGGAAGACACGAGCCGGGAATTCCTTTCTTCTTCTTCGATTTGGACGACAGCTTTCGATTTCGCGTCTGGATGCCTTCCTTTTTCATCGTCAATGGTCGGTTAACCTGCGCGGGTGAAAGTAAGCAAATAGAAATAATCAACATCAAACACGCTATGTATTGTCTGTCAACTGAGTTGTCTTATTGTGGCAGAATGTTTCGTTCGGACTTCCCAACAGGCATGTTAATGTGCAAAACCAAACATCATGGTTGAATTTGACCAGCTCACATAAAGCAATGCCTTCTGCTATCTTTTGCATATCATCGTCGTAAGTATCTCTCGAGACCACCAAAGTAGACCTCAACGCAATAGCGCACACAAACGCGCGCGCGCGCGCTTGTGCACACACTGTTTGCATCATTTGTTCGCCAGCACGCGAGGCAGCGAGGCGGCGCGTTCCGGTCGATTTACGCGGATGTGCTTCCCGGATTCTACGACGGGGGCACGCGTGCTACAGCCGGCTAGGTCGCACGCGCCACACAGATGCATCTGCCAAAGCACCGCGGCCGGAGGGTTGCGTTCCGAGATGGTGCGCTAAATGCCGCGTAAACGATGATGCCTATGACTATGATATCGGGTCCCCCCCCCCCACCCGGTGGCAGTTTCTGGGAAATCTGCGCTGCTCAATCGGGTCGATTCTTTCGCTCGCAGGTTCCGGGCGGCAACATCCATCGGCGGGAATGCCTCCGAGCATCCGGAGGGGCCCATAATTAGTGCACGCTGCCCAAGGTGCGAGGGAAGATGCGACTCGGGAAGGGGGGAGGGAACAGGAGACGGAGGGATGGCGGGGATCAGATCGAAACGGGCCCTTCACCAACCATATGAAATAAATCTTGATGCAAATCAGCATTCTTGCGAATGCGTATACCCTTGCGCTGCGATCGGGCCCTGCGATCGGCCGTCGTTGGGTGAAATCGAGCGAAGTTATTAAAGCGTTAATTGGCGTTCTGCATGCTACATCTAACTTCATTACGAAAATGAGCAGTGCTGCCTATCCCTGTTTTAGTGGCGCGCAGCGCTTGGGAGTTCTTGCCGGCTTTCTCCCACAGCACTGCCGGCACTGGGACCTTTTCCCCCACTCGCTCCCACTCCCCGCACCCAGACGCGAAGGGGATAAATGGTACTGATGATTTTTCGAAGATAAATTGAATCATTAAAAATTTCTTTAATTACGAAAATCTTTACCCCGGCCGAGATTCGGTGCATTCGCCCGGTAGCCCGGGACATTGCATCGGGCAATGTCGCAGGCTTATTATCGAGTTTACACTCGGCTCGAGAATTGGTTCTCGTCTTTGCTTCTACCGGTGAATGTGCAACAAACGCTGCCCGCTCTGCAGGCCCTCGTAACGCTAGCCAGATTCACCAGATTGGTCGAACGGATAACGATCTGCAGTACCAGATCTCCGATCTCTCATCTTTCAACTGGCTACTGGCAACAGAAATGCATTTCATGTGGACCGAAATGTGCTTTAGCTCAAATTTCAGCGTTTACATGAGTACATACACGCGCGCGCACGCATCAAATTGGCAAACATTTTAGTGGTGGTTGACTTGCCGCAAGTGCAAATTTCGTGAAGGTTCTGTCGTCTCCAAAAAACAGCAAAAAACCAAAGAGAGTTTGAGTTCCGGTTAAGTATTTGATCTGAAAGACTGCACAACCCGTGGTCCCTTCGAAATCGGTTGCAGGTTTGATCTTGCACTGTGATCGTAATCTTCCATGATTCTTCATTTCCTGTCTGCCATCAATTGTCGAAGCGGATCGTTGCCGTGCCCCGAGCGGGTGCCCTCCATGGAAACCGTATATATCTGTCAATTGTCAAATTGGCTTGTGCAGAAATGTGCAATTGCGGTGGTAGCGTGGAGTGTCCCGGGCAGCAAAATTGGGTGCGGTCATGTTTGTTATGCGTGAGTTGAAGGAAGGAAATAAAAGGAAGAACGCATTCATGTACAATAAAAGATGCAGGATAAGCTCCCGTGTTGATCAGGTAGTAACTTGAACCTTAACCGTTGTCACAATGCGAAGGATCTGAAGTTTGCGAAGGGTAGGCAAACAAAGCGATCTGCAATTGAAACTATTGCAGTATTGCGTGAAACTATTCGCTTTTGCTATTTCGTTTGGCTTAGAAGCTTTTTTTTTCGCTCTTTCTCTCAGATTTCACAACGAAACTTTTGTGGTTGTAAATCGAATGAACAAGCGTATCAATTACCGCAAATTCCTAATGCTTTTGAAGTTACGGAAAAACAGGGATCTTATTTTTGCCTCGGAAATAGGTTTTAACATTTCTACCTTCCCTTTATTGACCATCTTGTATTGCATTCGTGTTTAACTTCATAATAAAAAGAAATAGAGTGATTCAACTTTTGTGTTGTGGACTTTAAATGTCAATCAGTACTATTGGAACTCTGTTTTGGAAGCCCAATCTTCACACCAGTAGCTGTTTTACTCGAGATATTCAATTGCCAACGCGCACAACTCCTAAAGGTGTCACATTCCGTGAACTTCAAGGTACCCACCGGGTAACGTCCGAGATCGCAATCGTATTTGTCATTCAAATTAAGTTACGTACGTCGTCTGAAGGATGATAATTATCGCTCTCCCTTGGGTGTGCATTATTCCTACACCGTTTTCGGTAAGCAATCCGCACCAACCACACTGCACACACGTGGGCGGCTTTACAGTTCTCCAGACCACCCAATCGGTTCATCGCACATTGACAGCTGTCAGATGGGAGTTTGATAAACGCTACCGAGCGAGCAGTAGATTTGTCTTCCTCCGCATCGCAAAACGGGGGGTGATAATTGTATCTAAATACCATCGAAATTGAAACTGACTCTCTTTTCCCGCACGTTTTCGTCCGCCGGATTACTGTACCGCGCGCCCCACGTGCCACCAAAAACCCAAGGTTCTGGTGTCGAACGTTATCAATCATGGTACCAAAGCACCATTTACGTGTAATACGTCTATAAATTGTGAACAATTGGCGAAAACCAAATGGTCTGTTTTATGGTCAGTAAAATTGCACGTAACAATATCAATTACATCACGATCGGCAGCTATCTACACCACAACGGCTGATAAGGTCTGCAAAGTAGCGGTTGCATTTCGGACACTATTGCTTTCGGAACTCGATAGCGCGCGTATTTCTCACCGACCACCGGCTTCCTTTCCAGCTTTGTGACGCGAAGGGTAATGAACGATCGGTAAAATTCCGCTTAAGCCCTTCATTTTACAACCACTAATCAGCGTTAAGTAGATTGGGGCCAGGTTTCGTGATAAGATCGGTCGAAAAGATCGCAACGTGTCACGATAATGCGAGGACGACCGCGGCTCAGTTTGTGATGGGGTTCATCCGCAAAATCCGTGGGGGTTAATTGCGGTGGCTGTGATAGAGCCGTTCACAGTATGGCGAAGTACAATGCCGATGCCAATCGGTTGCGCGGGCCAAACAGTGCACGCACTGAACGTGCCCGATGTTATCAGCGGTATGCGAGACGATAGGGAGGCGTTCCGGTCACACCGATTACGATTTCGTTTGACAACTGTCGTTTGTTTTATGATCGCTCGAGTACCAAAACTGTCACAAAACGTTGGGCAAAAGCATATTTGTCCAGGTGCTTCACGGAAACATACAAACATCTACTGAGTAATATGCCCAATTCGTTTAAATCAGTGTGAGGTTAATTTCTCCGCAAACATTCGTTTAATCAACACGAGGCCCAAAACCAGACATTCCGAACTGGATGATCTGCCGGGGGTTGTTTTTTTTAAACTCACATTAATCCAGCTACCGGAGTTGGGATGGAAGCAAGGGTGGGGAAAATGCTACTTCCTCAAATCTCACTAACATTTCATTATCCACCACCCTGTTTCACGTTCCCATTGCACCCATTCCGGGGTGTATCCATTCCGACCCCCCGCCAAATAACAACCCTGCACACACACACACACCGCTTCACAAACACATTATAATGATAATTACTATTATTATGGCCATAACAATTCATTTATGCTGCGCTAGGCACATCATGGTAATATTTCAATATCACCATGTGGCTTTTCCGCTTCTGTCTTCTCACTGAAGCACTTTTCTACCCCAAGCAAACAGGAACACACACACACAATCTTTTTATGATGAAAATGAAAAAAAAATCCCCAAGCTTTTGGACATATTTTGTCTCACCGGCCGTTTCGTTTCTTTGTCTTATCAATGGACGATTGAAACGACACCACTACAGCACATTCCATCCAACGGCTAGGGTAGTTTGTTCATGTGGTGCATTTCTTTTCTTTCGTTTCCACCTACCGTGAAACTGTGGTCCGTGGAAAGGGGTTGATTTGAGCTTGATGTAGTTTTAATTTTTTAATGCATTTGTTTTTTTTCGTTGCGTTGCCATTTTTGTTACACCGGTTTACACCGTTAACTGCGAGAGAAACTGCGCTGTTTAGTTTCTTCCTCTATCCACGCTTCAAAGATGGGTATGTCCGGAACTGTCTTTAGCGCTTGGAAAACCTTTTCTTTGCGGGGGGAGGGTTGTCTTTGGCTGTGGGCTTGAAAACCGTTCCCGTGGTAGAGTGTGTTTGTGCCGAGGCCACCCTTGACCCCTCTCGCACATGCCCATAATCCACCCTCGAAAATATATTTATACGAAAAGTCGTGTCACACGCACACATTATCATGTGGTTCCATTATCCATTCGGTGCCCTTGGGTGCGTTGGGTCGAATTTTTGCTTCGTTGCATGAAGCAACTCCCCATAAGGCCTAACCTGGTCCGGTCTGCACTCGGCCAGTTTTGCATAAATTTGAATAATCACTTTTTCATTCAATTTCATTAGTTGTGGAAGGTTTTGCAAGCGCCGTCCGTCGGTTTTTCTATCACTCATTGTTTCATCGTAAAATGTGTTATCTACTAATGTGTTTTTCACTATTACTAAATTAAAATTGTGTTGTTTAGTGCTTAGTGAATTATGAATTATTATGATCTCGTAACACTTCTGGCGTTTTACCAAATGTTTGTTATTTTGTGACAATTGTTTCACTAAAAATAGTTCAGTTATCTTTTTAAAAGTTACTTAAACCACTAAAACGCTCATTTGAAACTGCTCCTTTCAGTATCCACCCAACATGTTTCTTTCCATTTGTCGCCCCATTCTATTTGTCACACGGCGCAGCCTTGGGCACGATATAACGCACACCCAGCGCGAACCAATTTTCTCGCGGTCCATCAAGGCAACTGCATCGTTAGCGCTGGCATCTTATGTGGCGCATGGTGGCGTTTTTCCTGGTACTTCACCAGCCCACCCTGGGTCACATTGATTCGGCCGTCTTTTCAACTGTCAGTCAAAGGTTTCGCGAACTGTCGCTGACAAAAGCTGACAACCATCCGTAACCATCCTGATCGGTAATGGACGCGGTATCATTATGCTTTCGCTTTTATGCTCCAACCGGCAGCGACTGGTGAGAAGGATGGCAATTGAAGGTTGTGAATGACTTGGCTTGACAATTCTTCACTGCCCTCCGGTCCCATGTCGGACGCTCACGGACATTGGCTTTTTGACGAATTTCCGAAAGGTGCTGTACCTTTGGTGCAGGTTGTTGTCAAACCGGGTGCAACCATCGTCTTTTGCTTAGTTCGATTCATTGATCGGGGCATTGCAATGCGATTGAGGAAGAGATGGCGGAAGAAAGTCCCCGTTTTTTGTTCTTATCTTCGAACTAATTTTCTTTGCAGCATTCAACGATTTCTGTTGAAGCGTTTTAATCTTTCCCATTTTCCCCCAGAACATTTTCTTTTCTCGCCATACACACTCATGATACACCCGATCCCGCAAGTATATGGGCGATCAAAAAGGGAAGGAAGCTGATTCTACTCGAACGAGCATCGACCAGCCCTTCGTAATTCGTGCTGGTTCCGATTGGGGTTCCCGAAAAAAGAGGGTGGAACCGCAAGGCATTATAGTCTGTCCGTTCTTTAATATTCATTGTACCGAATCTGGTCCGACCAGCACAAAAATCACCCTCTCGAACGAATCAGAAGTAAATCAATCTTATCGCACTTCCCAAAACATTTACACCCTATTATCATGCGACTGGTTCGCTGAGAGGGGCTAGATGATGGCAATGACTGCAGATTGATTATCCTCTGCGCATCGCCGACCAGATTTTCGTGGTGGAAAATCACCCTGTTCCCCCGTGTGTACCTGATGTTTGGCAAGTGTCCACCACGCACCAAATCCACAATTCCCACACCCCGTCGTGGCCTATCGGTGGCATTGAAGTCGACGACACACTCCTGGCAGGACCCGGCGTACCCCGGCGAGGGTTGGTGCAGAAAAACGTGCAGTGCCAATGACACGTGCCAGAATATGAAGCGCCACAATCTTTACCCTCCTGTCGGCGGTGAGCATCTAGCTATATCGTGGCCTGCCAGGCCAGGATGAAGGGCAGATTAGAGGATGAAGTTAATTTCCTGTTCAAAGATTTGATTCCATTTTTTATCTTGCACACTGCACACATTCGTCGGTTTGATTTCAACTCCCTCGTCGATTCTCTCATTTCCTCCCCAAATAAACTATTTGCTTTCAATTAAAATAAATCTAGCCAGAAAAAAACACAGAATATATTTCGCTTTGAAAATCCGTTCAGGTTAATTCGATGTATAAAGCGATTTTTTCGAGATCCAACCAGCGCCATTTGCATATGTAGTGGCGTGCTACGTGCGAGGTCGTTAAGGTACGTGTTACGCTACCGAAGCAACACAAATCGTCCTGCCGGATATCCTTCGTAACACGCACGACGAATATTAATCGCTTCCGTGTACGATGCCATTAGCAAAAAGGGAACCGGAATTGACCGATGGATGGTAAATGTTCTTGGTAAAATCGCCGCCAGGATCTCTGCACCTCTGCAGCATCCGGGACGATAATGGGTCATTATTTCCTTTCTCTCCGTCAGCTTCTGGCGGGTAGATTTTATTGCACCGACCCACTCCCGAAGCCCCCGAAGCGCTACTTTCGGAACGGCACACCGGATAATCCACGGCGGGATGTCGTCCTCCGATCGCGGACCATCGCTGACGATCAATCTATCGATTGATTAAGTTCTTCGGTGCATTGCAATTTATTGCATCCCGCCTGTGCGTGCATTCTACCCCAGCCACGTAACAGCACACGGGTGGAAAGTCGTAACACACTGGCCGGTAGCAGTACTTACGTTGTGCAGCTTGTAGTACAGCCCGCAAGCATTGCAAACTGGTTCGCCACCCTGATTCCTTCGCCATAGGGTGGTGGTGGTCGTTTTGCAGTTGGCGCACGATGTTCCGGCACGTCGGGCGGCACTTTGAAGCGACTGAAAGCAGAAGCAATAAAAAAAATGCGAGAAAAGAAAATTAACAATCATACATCAACATTATCGATGCGGGAAAAACACTCTACAGTGTGTGCGAGTGACAGAGAGAGAGCTGTAAACGATCGCAATTATTGCGTCAGTAGTGTTTGCGATCGGTAAAGGAAGAATTGCCTACGCGAAGAGTTTTGCCTAAAATCTCGCAACGTTTGCCAATGAAACGGCATCGCTGCTGCCGACTGATGCATAATCTGACATGACATTTATGAAATTCTGGAATTTTACCACCCCGAAGCCAAAGACGCGCGCGAAACTCTTAAGCTCAGTCCCAAACCTGATCCTCGGATCCGGATCAGGTCCGGACCTAGCGCTTTCAAGGGAAGCGCATCCGAATACCCTCGGGAAAACAATTACGCTTGAAATTGATTTATTACACCCATACAGCGTTGGGCCCGTTCGCCGATCGGTAGATTGTTCAATTTTCAAAATCATATCTGGAAAACTTTGATGGTGACCGACAGCCAGGGTGTGTACACCTCCCTGAGGGGAAGCAACCCGGGACGGTACCGGGTGTCTAATTTTGTTCAATGTTTTTCCTGTTTGTTGTGCCTCGGGCGAAGTTGCGTAGTGTACAGGGCGTAGCTATGAAGCTATTCGTAATGGAGACATGGACCGTTGGGTTTTCGAGTGTAACTTGGGCGCTTTGACTGCTTCATCTTTGGGGACATTCCGACTGTTCCGCAGAAATCTACCGGTACACTGGTAGTGACAATAAATTTCACCACTCCCGAAACGCTCATCACGTTGATGTGGTGTATGAGATTAATTTTATGTGTTACTTTTACGTCTTACCGACAGACACATATTAATGTGTGTGTTTGGTTTTCTTCATTTTCCGAAATCGAAATTGTCCAAATAACGTAAATCGGTTCGTTAGTCAATCATCACATTTTTTGACAGCTAGCAAAAAATATTACAAAAAAAAAAAAAAGATGATTTATGTGTTGTTCCACCCATCACCAGCAACCGTAACATTTCAGCTTCGTTATCTACTCGAACGGAAGACATCGTTCCGCACCGTACATAACGCTTTACATAATGCAAGTTGAAGGTTTATGCATTTTTTAAGCATTAGTTTTGTGGAATCCAATCCATGCATGAATTTTATAATTGCTTTATTGATTTAAAATTACTGTTTTTTTGTTTGTTGTAAAACATTTGCCGTTTGCTTTACATCACTGACCGATGAGACCCGATCGACCGACAGTCGAAAGCTATTTATATTGCGAATGCGGGCGTTGATTTCTTCGCCACCGTTATTAATAAAACCCACGTCAACCACCGAAAAACAAACACGATGATGAGCTTTTTAAAAGCAATAGAAATGAAACTAATGTCCAAACTATCATCATGACCGTATCGCGTGTGGACAGGGTTGAGTGAGGTTAGCGATGTTGCTGTTGCTGTTATATTTAGTCGTGGTTCACGATTTGCTGAATTCATTAATATTTAGCTGTTTGTTGTTGTGTGTTTGTGTTCGTTTTTGTCGTTGTTGTTGTTGTTGCTGTTGCTATTGTTTATCTTTATCTATTGCAACAACCAGTTGATGTTTGCCGCAACGAGGAAGAAATAGTGTTCTCTAGTTTGAAGCTTCAAACACCCGGAATGATGGATTAGGCTTAACACTTTAATTGTCCGCGATTGCTTTGGCTTTGTTTTGCTGCCCGGCACGGACGCAGATAATGAACGACGTGCAACACAAGACAAATGAGGTATCGTTGCATAAATGTGTCGCACTTAATGGGATGCGGAGGGAATACATTCGTTTGTCTTAAAGGTCGTGGCAATCATTTTTTCTAAGATATGCTTTTATTTATGCTATTTTCTAAAACATTGTTCGCTCAAGTACAACATTTTCAGATAGAATTCGATGCTTTGAAAATAAAAGCGAATTGTTTCGAAAAAACAAAACCGTCAAAAATGTGTTCCCCAACCGCACCCAGTCACGCAGGAAGCTCATGCACTTTGGCTTGATTACGAAATAAATCCTATTTCCGTGACGCCACACTATTTATTCAAATGTCCTTCTCGTGCAAGGAGGTGGGGGGGGGGGGGGGGGGGGTCGGCTTTTAACCATCACGCGCGTCCATCGTCGGACCATCCCCGCGAGACGCCAACACGCGCCCAGAATTTCGGTGAACATGTCGACGGATCGAAATCGACCGAACTCCCGGAACACCCATTCCAAGGCGTCCCTGGCTATTCCGGAGCGGATTGTCGCATCATTTCCGCTCGTAACGCATTCCGATGGTAATGGCATTGTGAGTTTTCCAACATTCTTGCCAGGCTAACGTTCCCTTTTGCCCGACTATCCATGTGGAGAACAATTTTTCTAGGGGTGAAAATGAACCGGATGTTATTGACTGGTGATGGTGTTATGGTTCCATGTAAAGGGCCCCGGGGTGATTGTTCCCTTCCTACCATCCGGGGTTCCCCATCGTGGTGACATTAATTATGACCAAATTAAATGTTCGAAAGCCACGCTGGAGGGAAGGTTTCCCAATGTCAATCCAAAGGGGTGCAGGTAAAGTTGGGGAGTTTGTGTGATGTGAGTTTTAGCACGCAGTTAACCATAAACTCTGACGCGTCAACCACAACCAAGCTCACCAACACAGACGCATCGAATGGAGTAGGAAAATCGGTGTTGGAAAATCGATAAAATCCATTTTGTTTTTCCCAAACCGCCCATCCACCCCCGCACACAGAGTCCGCGTTGTGTTTCGGTGGTGGGTGGCAAAAGGGCGTTCAAACCTTTCGCTCTCCCGCTCGATTTATGTTATGCACCCACTCGCAACTCCCAACCAACCCTTATTTGCCAATGGCCGGAACGCGCGACAGACAATTGTTGTTGCACCGAAACAGCGAACTGTTCGACAAGAACAAAAGAAAAACAACCAAGAGCAGGCCGTGAAGCTGTGGTGCGAGTTCGCGCAAAAAAATGAGCGCGCCCGCAGAGAGCACGGCGAAAACATCGCGCGGTTTTCCGTGGGAAAACGGTGCGCGAGATGCGAGAGCGCGCGCGTCTTTTGTATAGATGTGCGCGGAGAGCAGCGATGAAAACCGCGAGCAATCCATTTCCACGCCTACTTTTCAATCGCACAATCGATGTTGGGCGCGAGTCGTCGCGGTGCGAGAAAGATGGCGCGATTTGCGTCCGATGACGATTGCATCGACGACTGCAGGCGGATGCAGTTTCGTTGGGTTTCGCACAATACTGGGGTTGTGTGGTTTGCTTACTGTATGAAGCAACCCCCACACACAGAAGGCATGCATTGTAGAGGGCTTTGACAACGGGCGAGCGATGGTGGCGATGTTTTGACAGCTTGTGCGTACCATGGCGAATGGCGTAACCAAGGCAACGTCAAAAACCAAACACGGCGTCCAAAGCCGGGTGGCGTCCTTTTGGGGTCGTTGTGGGTGAATAATGGATGAAGCAGAGATGGTGGATGGATGAGTGGACACGGCACGGTAAAGCGGAAGCGTTGCAGGTGGTCAATCAAGGTCCGGCACGGAATAGCAGTAGTTCATCAATTTTGTAGCTTCACCATAAAACCGGCATCCATGAGGAAAGAAGATGGATGGTGAGAGTGGGCTGCTTCGTCTGCGTACACATTTCGATGACAGTAAGCAACTATAGCCGCACACGCATGGAGGGAGCGAGAATGGGGGCCAGCTGTGCGGTAGAACGTGTAGTGGGAGCCTAGGCATGGGCCACACCAGAACCACGGTGCCTGTCAAACTGACATTAACCCAATTAAAACCATAGCCCGCTCGTGTACGTCATCGGGCTCCCGGTTCCTGAATCCATTTCACGCATGTCACTCCGGGCCCGGCCGTGACTCCTGGCCACCGGCTTTAGGAGATCCAAATCCAATCCAATTCCAATCCATCAATCCAGTAATTGTTGTTTTCGTTTGCTAACCCACCACTTGTTCCTAGTCTCTCTCTCTCTCTCTCCCTCTTTTTCTGTCTCTCCCAATCACTCGCACCTCAAATATGTACAAGCCCGCAAAGCTTTTTGGGATATCGTTCAGCTGTCAAACGATTCGGTCCCGGAGACACATAAACAGACCGTGGTCAGTCATTGCTTTCCGATGTTCGCAGCTTATGTCCGTGGCTTGAGACGGGTTTGTGGAAGTAAGGGCCAACCATGTTAATAAAGAAAAATACTAGAACTCAAAGCTGGTGGCACTCGCGTGGTTTCCTATCATTTCCATATCCTTGCTCCATCCGGAACCGGTTCCGGTTGCGTTCCGGGTGTGTAAAAAAAACACACACAAACACAACACGCGGGTGTGTCCGGATTGGTGTGTATTTTGGTTGTTGTGGTTTTCCTACCCCCTAGTCCCTATCGCTTCGCTCGGTACAGCGGAATCGATCGTGTCGATCAGTAATATCCGAAGCGCGTGCACACCGGGAAACTGGCCAGATGGAAGCTGGTACGGACCACAGACCCAGAGTCAACTGTCAACAAAGGTGTTATTAATTGGTTTTTATCTGCGACCGAGTATCGATTTCCGAAATCAGCTTTAATTAAACGTCGGCCGGGGGGGGAGGGAAATGAGGGGCGCGCACCGGACCAGCAGAAGGAGTCCGAAACGAAACTGGGAACTCAGCATACGAAAACCAGTAAGTGAGCCCTCGTTCCCCGATGGATGGATGTGGTGGGAGGGGGTGCACAAGTTGTCGACCTGCTTGACGGGAACTGGTTCCTATCGATCGAATTTCGATGCCTAAACAGAGCTAACGGAGAGTTGGCCGAAGATGGATGGAAGGAAGGTGCTCCTTAGCTATTCGTTTGTCATATTTTCGTTACTATTGCTGACTGGCAGCAATGTTCGCTTTAGTTCACGCCTGCGTCCACCAATTCCCACCGATCGATACGGATGGTGGCGTGGTACCATTTAAATGATTCCAATGATATCGGGCTCAATTTACAGCTCTCGCCTTCCTCTCGCGGAGCGTTACGTGCGTGGGAATGACATGACGATTGAGTGGCATAAAGTATGGATGACAATTTAAGCTGTGGCGCAAATTTAGGACATGCAAGCGGGTGTGTCATTGATTAGGGAAACTTAAGTAGATTCAATTTAATTACATTTAAAAATGTATTTCATACATTGCAGTAGTTGCAAAAGTTGTGTATAAATATAAAATATCACGAGATGGAATTTCAACTTTTCTTAGACATCCAGTGAAACTGCTTGCTGTATCGATTATCGGAGAGCAAATACACTCTGCTCATCTCTGAATCTCTGGATGTGCGTAACCTTTACTCCAAGAATCACTGCCGTTAGTGCCGTGTGGCAGCGACGAAGGACGCCCATAGGAACGTGGGATTCGCAAGAAATGATTTGAAATGAGACATAAACGAAATAACGATGAAATGGGATAGCAACCGAACCGGGCCTTCGTATGTGTGCGAAGGGGTAGAAAGAAGGCCCGCCCCGGGTGGTGGAATCGCCAAGTATATGTGCGTGTATAAATTAGAATCGAAATAACCGCGCTATCGGTACGGTAAGATCAGCTACCAATTAAAGTTGACAGCTGGGTCACATGTACGTGTGCGAGTGTTGCTGCTTCTGTTCCACCCGTTACACACCGGGAATTGAGTGCCCGAGGGCGGTAAACACCGAACCGTACCACCACCGGAGGATGCTGGCCCAGAATGTGGAGCTCCAAAGGATACACAGGCGAAAAAGGATGTGCCCGAGCTTCTTTGTTCTTCATCCATTTCGGTGCGCGAAGACAATCATCCCTCCCCAATAAGGGGCTTTATCCGTTTGGGGCTGTGTGTGTTTGTTTGTGTGTGGCGAAACAGCAAAACACTTCAGACAAGAATCCTTAAATCCCTCCCCAGCACCGTGCTTGTATTCGCAGCCACCCTACCCAACATCCGTTTGGGATGAAATCGTAGTGAAGATTATTTTAAGCACCCACTTTGTATGTATGCATCCCTGCCTGCGTATGTGTGTGTGTGGGTGCGCTTAAACACCGAATGATAACGATACCAATCTTCACCCCGAAAGCTATCTCAAAACCCTACCCACCGCTTTAATCGCACACTTGGATGGTGAAATAGAAAAGATTCTCGTCGTCCCAAAACTTCATCCTGCAGCCCCGTCGAGTGCTGCGCCGTTCTAAATAATCCCCCCAAAAAAGGGGAAAACCGGGTAAGCATAACGTACCGCAGGCTTCTAGACTTTCACAGCGGGAAACGGGAGTTGCAATATCGTACCGAAACGTCCTCCCGACAGATTGGGAGGCTAACATAAAGAGCGAGCAAGCGAGACAGAAGGAGAGTTAAAGTTATCCCTTCCAGGCCACTGCCGGGTGGGGTTGGGGTTTTGGAAAGCAGGCGAGAAAAGGATTCCTTAACGATATAAATTATTCATGCTGCAGACATGTTTGGAGAACAAACAATTTCCACACCCAGCAGCATCAAGATAAGCCCGAAACGTCAGATAGCGAAACGCAAAATGGTGGAATAGTAAAATGCGCGCGCGGGATGCTCTCCCCGAAGGGGGAGGGTAGGAAACAAAGGTGCAAAAAGGTGTAAAGAGGGTGGTGGATGGGGAGGGATGCAAGGGGAAAGAAAACTTTGTCACTTTTCCCTTGATTCAGTGTGTGGCTCTGCGAGTGTGTGTGTGTGTGCAGAGTCAGTTTACCCACCAGGGGCAATCTCGGCGCTGGTGTGTCGTCCATGTGCGACGTCTTGACAGGGAAAGGCGAAAACTTTTCTATCCCAGATCCGTGGAACGGTGTACGTGCGCAAGAACGTTGCAACAGCAACAACAAAAAACGGCCATTCTCTCGTCAGAAAGTTTATCTTATTCATTCCCCTGCTCTCAAATGTCCCATCCCAACGTTCCTATTCCTAGCGTTCCCAGAGTCCCTAGTCTCATGTCAGCTCGGTTGAATTATTTCCACCTCACGAGGGTGTCCTTTTTGCAATGTGTAGTGCGCGCATGGTAGTGTCCGTGTGGTTACGCGTTCCCGAGACCGGGTTCGGAGCGAATTGGCGCGAATAAAACGTAGTCCCCATTACGTAAAGTCCCCTCTTTCTTTTTTCGTTTGTTTGTTGCTGCTCCGCACAATGTTAGCAGCATCCATACCCACACACGCACATCCATACATCCCTCGGTGGCCACCCTTTCCCCCGGGGGGTGTATCGGTATCGCAGCATCGGAGGATACCGATCCTGCTCCAGACGACATCATCTACGATACGGAAGGCAAGATACCGATGCGCGCATGCCCCACAAGCGCCAGCGTTGTGGTGGTTGTTCTGGCACGCACACGCAGTTGCGCAAAAAATCTATCCCCACTCCCCCTGGAGGATGGCACCACGGTTGTGAGGGTGATATATTTCACTTCGCTTGCTGGCGGGACCGTACTCGTACGGGGCAACCGGATGAAGATGGATGGGATTTTTCCCCGAAGCTTCCATTTTGTTTGCGAGATACGGCAACTGACAACGTTTCTTTACTTTACGAACAGTTTTAAAGAGGTGGTTCAGAATTTAAGAAGGGAATATAATTTAGACTTCAAGCTCTGGACTTATTTTAAAGATATAACCTAGCACTTGGGATGCAGAAGAGTGGTCTGGTAGTGCGTTTCGGGTAGCCACGAAAACAATTAATATCCTTCCCGCGAGAGAGACCCTTCTCAATATCCACACTAGCGAAGCAAGCTCTTTCTACTTTAACTATTATTTAGCTTTGATAGACGTAAATCAGCTTCCATTAGTGAGAAATTTCCGCTTTGATTGATACGCTTTCACGAGACCCATTCCGTAGCGTCCAGTGATATCGCAGCCCACTTACTGCCACCGACCCACGAACAAATCCCGACGGGCGGTAGTCAAAAGTTTTGGCTACCGAAAACGTTAACGCCATTTGCGACCGTGCTGCTGCCACACCCGTTGGTTGGGACGGTGGCGGAATTTCTCCTGCCAGGGCTAACGAAAAACCTTCTCCGGGAGCTACCGAAGCGTAGCATTCCGAAACCGAATCGGAGCCCCGTCTCGTCCAGATGGATGGTCGGGGCGAAAAACAAAGAGAAAATCAAAATCCATCTCCATCCGGCAGAAATAATAGACACCGTCCCCCCTAGACGCAGGTGGGTAGCGCCTCCATTATTCCATGCTTCTTCCCTCTGAACCGGGTCCCGGTGTCCGAAAATCTCGTCTCGGAGAGACTCGCGGCAAAACGTCTTCAAAACCGTCAAAATTCTTGACATACCATTTCGACCGTGTTCGGTTACGTCGGCGTCGTACAGAAAAAAACCTCACCGTACGGACCTGCTGCCCAGTGGCATTTCATTAATGAAATTCGCTGCCACGGGCGAATAGATTCGCCCACCCTCCTGGGTGCCCGCAACATGGTCCCGGTGGCCACGGGTCATGCTACTTCACCCCCCCCCCCCCCCCCACCCCCTGGTGCTGGTGCCACGCAACGTCAGTCATGATGTAGCCCCCGTGACTGGGCAGCTGATTTTCGGCGTTCCAAATGCGGCCAACTGTCTTTCATGCTCCGGTTTTTTGGGGGTAACATGTAAGGCGGACTTTTCAAAAACACGGAAGGTTTGGAAAAATCGTCATTTTGGGGGAACCGGCGGGAGAGAGAGAGAGAGAAAAGAAAGGATTGGTCCAAAAATTGGGCGATCGACTGAGCGTTTATTTCGTTCCCATTCGCCAGCACAATAGCGGCTTTGCGCTTCCTCTGACTGCCCAGGCGTAGGAAATTCATCACCTTCATAATTTATGTCCATCTTTTGCGTCCAGCGAGTTCCACCCTCGGAAGGGTTTCGCCGGGTGGGGTGGGGGGTGATGCCTAGAACTGGCACGTTATAAATTTTGTTTCGACTTTAATGGATTGTGTTGTGGATGTTTCACCGCCAGGTACGCCCGAACTGGGCGGGTGGCGTGTGGCGGAGTTTGTGGGAATTTCCGGAGGATAAGAAAATTTGTTTGCCATTGTGCGGTTGCTTGAAAAACATGTGCATGAAATATTAAATTCCTAGCAAGAAATAAACCTGAAAATACATTCTGCTTTTTTACAATATGTTTAGCATATTTGCATGACAATAATAAAAACCATATAAGAAAGAGAATTCTATCAAACTTCAGGAAATAAGCATCGATCAAAGCATAGGAAAAAGCATCCCCGCGGCTGCAGCCAACTGCAACGTGCTACGATATCGGTACACACCGAATATCGATTAATGTAATACTTTTAAATCAAAAAGAGGCG
Source organism: Anopheles moucheti (assembly GCF_943734755.1). Taxonomy (NCBI): domain Eukaryota; kingdom Metazoa; phylum Arthropoda; class Insecta; order Diptera; family Culicidae; genus Anopheles; species Anopheles moucheti. The sequence goes on from NC_069140.1 coordinate 28,471,340, forward strand.
TGACAATTGCACCGTTCGTTCGTTCACCGATGTGTCCAGCATTCGCGGCCATCCCACGGCTCCGGTCGTCGCGATCGTGCCCCAAACGGTCGATCGATCGCCGTCTTGTGTGCGTGTTACTTTATACGTTTTACTTCTGTTTTCATCTCATGTTTTCTTGCACGTTTCGCCTTTAATTTGTTTCTCTGTTTGGTGCCAGCGGTGCGGGGCTTGTTACACATTGGCCCAAACTCGGAGTTTTAAAAACTCGGGGCAGAGCCTCGACACGACGCTGGAAACCGCTGCTCGGTGTGGTTTACACTTCCCATTGCATATGCGACATTTGCGTCCCGCAGGTATCCCGCAGCAAAAGTCCCACCAAGTCTCCGTTACCATTATGCCGTACCCGCTTTTCGCTTGTCCTTCGTTTCCGTATGGTTTTTGTCGCTTGTTCTTAACTTCTCCTCGCCGTCGTCTCTACCGGTGGCTTATTATTATTGCGCTGTTCAGCTTAGCTGCTTTCTTGTTGAGCTTTGAGAGCCGATCTTCCCATCCCTGACACACCAAAGCATTGAGATGCATTCAATAGCCGTGTGCATTCCATCAACAAGGTGCAGTAAGGTACGGCAAAACCAACCAACTTCACGCCACTGGAAGGAATGGACGGTGGCGCGGTTTGGGGTACGAAGATTGAAAGCGTTAAGCGGCAATTTCCGGACGACTTCTTGGTCTTTTGATTGAATTGAGCAAATCGGATTATCGTTAGCCAAAAACCACACCAGGGGTGGCATGGTGCGGATTAGATTGTCATTCAATTTCAGTCCGCCATGGCCCGGGATCCGCACATCCGTATGCATCGGTACCGTCCCCTGTCTGTCCTCCAAACATCTTGCCAATGTCATACAAAACTCGATCACACGATTTTGCGTTTCGTTTAATTTCCGCAATTTCGGTCATCAGCTTGCGCCCGGGGGTCGTCATGGGTCGTTTGAGTTCGGATTAGCTGTGCCGTTGCGTTGTCTACGGTACCGGTCTAGCATCCGTACCGGTAGCACACCGATACCGGACCGGATCGGAGGTTACTCCGGGAAGATCTCGTTTCGTGTTCCTTATTTGTCTACGGTCCGTAATTTCTTGGCAATTTATTGAGAGCTCACGTACCGTCCCAGCGATAGGTTGCGAATCGAATCAATACCACCCCAAAAGGGGGGAAAATCTCCCACCCAACCCAACGGGAAACAGAGAACAGGGAAAAAGTTTATCCTTTCGCCCTCGTGAACGTGCAGGGAACGTCGTGGGAGTTTCGTACCATACGCCGTGCGCGGATAGTAAAATTAATAAGGTGCGTGGCTTGAGGTTATGGCCTCGTTCCGCTTGTCGGTTGCCTCGCGCTGAAACAATAACAATCGTTGTTCATATAAAAATCACCTATAATCTAATAAATTGATAAAGAACAGACGACGCAGACGACGCGAACCCGATGAGCCGAAAGACCTCGACGACGTCTATATTGGTCCGCATGAAATCCGCAAACCGTGCACGCTGCACATAAAGGAAGCATTGAGGTGAAATGGGATTGGAGCTGGGTTGTGCCATGGCGCCTGCTTAGTGGGCCATTTTGGGGTGTTCCCCCCTCAAGTAAAGCGGAAGGGTTAGGGTGTATCGTGTGCCTTTGGTTTTGCAGTTGATACAAATTCCATTACCGTAGCTGGATATTCATGCTTTGGAGCAGGAGCTCGATAGTTTCGAAGCGTCTTCCATGCACACACACCACACCGGCATGCTAGTGTCGCCGTAGTTGCTGCTGTTGATGTTATTATGGTAGTAATTTAACCACCACCATTCATCGGTAACGACCCGGCCCGGCTGGGGCAGGCTCTTATGAAATGTGAGCCACGCTTGGTCGTTCGCTAGGGAAGCGGGAAGAACCTTACCGCAAAAAGCGCGCTCCGAAGTTGTTTCTTTTCGCTAACAACTTTTTTCTGTTGTCGCGAATCTGTTGCCGGCACACTAGCATCCGTTTTGTGAGCGTGTGTATGGCAAGCTATCGCGAATTTATGATACACAAAGTGTAATTTTATTATAACCATTTGTTTCTAGTCACGATCAGGTTGGGAGGGGTGGGACAATCAGCTTCAGAGCCGTAGACAATGAACCGATGTTCCGTCGGGGGTGGATTGTGCAGCTGGGTCGCCGTGTGCATACGAAAAACAAATCCGCACCAGCAGCAGGTCGTAGTTGTCACGTAGCATTACCGCTTTCCCATTCCCATTTCCCGATCGTTCGGTTCGGTTCCTTTCTCTTTTATGCTCTCTTAAAACGTTCGCCTAGGAGCCATTTATTAGCTTACGAAAAAAAGGTAATTTTATGCTTGTAATGAGACAAACTATTCTTGTGCCTTGGTTCGATAAATGACACTAAATGGAGGCATAAAAGTTCATTAATAAAATTATATTAATACGATATATAATATAAAATACCTTCATTAATAAATAAACTTTACACTTGTTTGGAATCATCAACCCCCTGATGAACGGTTTACAAAACGCGATTGTCTGCCAGCATGTCTCCGTTTGGTGATGAACAGGACAGCAAACACACATTGGCAATATTCAATTTCCCAGAACTCACATCGCCCGGTTACGATCGCGGACACCTCTTGCAGACCAGCGTACTGCCAACCGAGATGACCAGGCACTGAATGTTGTTCCTCGCAGCAACAACAGAAAAATCCCCCCGCAAACATATTCCAAAAGGGAGAGAATTTGCCTCCCAATCTCGCACACTTTCTGAGGGCCCCCGTTTTTTTTGCCTCCCCCCGGAATGACATTGATTTATGCTGTTTGTGCGTTTTTTAGGGGGGAGGTGATGTTGTAGTGTAGCGACTATTTTGTTTCGCTCTCGCTGCGTGCCTTTTTGTCCCACTTATAACATGGTGCTCAGCAGTCCACACACACACACAGTGGAAAGTCTTCGGTGTTTTTTTTTTCGTTCCCCGCACATCGATGCCAAACATCGATTTTTCCGTTCTCCACCCGCTAAATGTCGTGCTGGCTGTGCAATATGATGCTCCAGTCAGTCTCCCTTTTGCGAACGGTGCCGTGCTGGAATGGCGAGATGCCGAGAATGCTCCTGCGCATCCAGGGCTAACATCCTGTGGCAGTGGAAAGGAGGGAGAAGGACGTCACTGGAAGCGCGACGCGAGGCAAGTGAAAAACGATGAGGTGTGAACGAAACTTTGAAACGCCATGAATAAAAAAGGGAAACCAAAACACAACCGTACAGCGCATAGCAGTAATATAATAAAAGAAAAAGCCAACCAGACAAACACCAAGCAATGTTAAATATTATCACTCGAGCTGAGGGACGCGGATTGTGCGGTTTGTGCGTTTCGAACTGACCCACAGGGCACAGAGGCTGGCCATCGTTGACGCGGTAGTTAAATTATGGTGTTAAAATATATGTTACATAAAAGTTTATAAATGTCTAAAGTCTTGCCAAACTGTTCCATGCCCTGTGGGTGAATGTGCATCGGTTTTTTTTTTGTTTGTTTTGTGTGTTTTGTCCGTTTGGTTCGCGTTCACAAATCCAGCAAATAAAACAAAACAAATCTCCCCGCAGCAGTGTTACATGTTCTTGCTTCCCCCTCCCTATATGCAACAGGCTGCGCGACTGTGTTAGGTTAGGCTGGAAAGAATCCACTTGGGGAATTACAAAACTTTTAGCGCGAATCTTCGTTCCACCCCGCATATAAGCAATGTCTTGTCCAGCGCGGCGTAAATGAAACTGTTTGGCAGACTCCGTACAGCTACGGTCCCATTGGTAGGATCCATATTTCACCACAGTCACAGTCACTATGGCGCGTTTAAAATGCGAATAATGCTCGTACCATCCATCTTGGGACCCCGTGCACCCGGGACGACAAAATACCGCTCGAGAATGGGCGAACCAGCCACCAGCACCACCGCACGCTGAAAGCTGACAACTATATTAGCGGGCTCGGGCTCGGGCGACAATAACGATCCCAGGCGGAACTGCTCTGCTCGCGAAGGTTCGGAAATGCTTCCCGTCCCTGCCCATTCTTTCGTTCTCGACGTCGTCCACTCGGTTGCGGACTTAGAGAATCTAATTTATTGGTATCCCAACCGGGTGTATCGAAGGTGCCGAAGTTGATGGTTGCAACCATTGCACAACGCACCCATACCGTACCCGAACCACACCGGTCAGCAGAGGAACCGCAGACGGGGACAGTGCGCGCACCGCGAGTCACCAAAATGCTAATTGGAATGTATCGCGTTTCAATTTCGCTGGAAATTTTGGCCCGGCGCGCCAAAAAGTCACTCCCGCGCGCCCCTGTAAGAATGGTGACCCGTTAGGGGTGCAAAAAAAAAACAGCAAAAACTGCTGTGCGCGAAGGATTTGGATTTTCTTGGAACAAAAAGAACAGAACCAACGCTTCGATCGTCTGCCGGGATCGTCCCGATCGTCTCTCACGATTTTGCGCCTTGATGGTTCGATTTTATGTTCGAAAATTAATTAAATTACTCTGTGGATCCACTCCCTCCAAAGCAAAACCCCCCAAAAAAAAGGCCAAACATTTCGATCCTCGTCGATCCTACAGTGACCGATCGGATGATTCTTTGTGCGATGGTGCTTTCAGCCCAACCTAACCGTGAGATCGGAAAGGATGATCTTTGTGGAGCTTAGCAGATCTCGCTTGGGGGACGTGTATTTACCGGTCCAGCTCGGTCCGGCATTTGCGCACTGCTCACGAACGCAACTTATTTTGAGCTGCCCGTTTTAAACCGTGTTCGACACAATTAAAAGCACATAAAAACCGTGTCCCCAAATGCGCTGCACCTGGACAGGCATTATCGAACAAGCTTAATGAATTCTTCGAATTAGTAACATAAAGGGGGAAGAGAGCATACACACCGAACGAAACTGGCTGGATTTGCTGGTCCAAAGGGACGGCGAGCGAACGGAACCCACGCTATAGAGATGTCAAGCCCGCGCTCTGCGGTCGCTTGCAACCTTCGCGCCTGCAAGCGGCCAAAGCAGAATGCCTGACGAAGCACCGTTGCCGATGCGCGAATTGCCGGTTTGGGAAAATTATTTCTTCGACCTTGCCGGTGTCCGTCCGTGCCAGTGTTGGTGGTTACGCTTTACGTTTGGTTTTGGGGGCGATTGCCATGCTAATAACTTTGCTCAAACAGACTATAAACATGTCTGCCCCGCGTTAGTGCCATCGTTCGTCACCGTATCGGCGAGCCAGCGCGCCTGCCGGAAGCAGTACATCGCCGAGTAACAACTCACTCAACCCAGACGACGACCGTTCGTTCGTTCCGGGCTCGGTTTGTTTTAGAATTTTTCAACAAAACGATATCGTTTGCTACCATTTCCTGCCGTCCGTCCGTCCAGCGTCCCCGGGGTGGTATGATGAGCTGGAACTGATTTATCGATAAATTTTATAACCCAATAATTAACATCATTAACATAACGGACCGACCGCACGGGATCGGCAGCGGAACCCTTTTGGCCCGCGTCTATCGTTCGTGAGGCTGATGATGAGTTCAAGACCTCGCGGTGGCCGCACGGCCATCACGGGCAAAGCCACGTACACCAACTCGCGACCTTGCGACCTGCAAGACTCGCAAGACAGTGGAACTCCACGGAGTTCCCCGTACCAGAACTCCCTGTCCGTAGTGGCGCTTAATTTCACTTTCCTCGCAAATGCTTTGCTAATAAAGCAGTATTTATTCAAGCGACGTTACGTAGGGAAGCCCATTTTCTGTTGTAATATGCAAATGAATTCCCGGAAAGCGGGTGAATCTTTGCGCACGTTGTTTTTGCGTTCGAAGAATTGTTGCCTTTTGCCCCCGGGGGAACTGCAAAAGTTTTTCCTCACGAAACGGAACCGGAGCGTTTGTTTTTGGTAGAATTGCGCATTCAAAAGCAGGCCAACGCAAGTGGAATCAATTAAAGGTTTCTCGCGGGAAGGCAAGAAATTCCGTTTTTCAGGGGAAAGTTTTCTTTCCGTGAGGGTCGTGACAAAATTTTGGGAACCAGGACAAAAAAAATTGTTCTGCACTCGATTGTCGTTAGATAGTTCAAGTTCAAGTCTGCTTTTAGGTCGTAGTTTCGGTGAGCTCCATTCGTGATTACTTCTGTTTGTTTTGGCTAATGTTATGCTTCCTATTAATGTGATAATAAGACTCTAGGTGAGGTAGTTACACAAAAAAAAAATTGAGACTGTTCCGTACGAAACGGAAGAGCAACATTAAAGGAGCGCGACAAGGGAGCGTCTAGGAGAGAGCATTGGCGGTGAGCGTCTAGGAGAGAGCGTTGTCAGTAGAAGAGAGAGAGAGCGAGCGTTTGCGAGCGACGCAAGCGGCTTGTTAGGAGTTGGTAGCAAGCGACTGACGCGGATGGACGTGGTCCTAGCCAAATAAACGACAAAAGATAATCCTGGTGTACTCAATCCACTTTGCTTCCCCCTGGCGGAATATCCATTGGTCCTTCGAACCGGATTGAGTAAAAGGTTTATAAGTGTTTATAATGATGACTAGAACCCCGAAGAACGCGAAGAAAAAGTCCAATGCTGAAAATGCGGCTGATGCTGAACATGCGGCTGATGTTGAGGTCGAAGAAAAGGACCCCGGCGCGTATGGGCATATGCGACAAACCGCATACGATGAAGTGATCAGAATAGGGGACGCGTTGCAAAAGGCCGCTGATACGAGGAGTGAATTGTCCAACACAAGGTTGAAAGTTTACAAAAGGTCAGTGGAAAGTGCAAGTGTTCAGTTTCTGGATCAACACCAACATTTATTGGCACAGTTACCAGTGTGTGAGCGTCATAAGGAGAATGCGATTTACCAAGAATTCCGTACGTTGTATGAAGACACGTTGACGGAATTGGAATCGGCATTAGAAAGACAATCAATCGCTGTGTGCACAATGGAAACGGAATCGAAGCCTGTGGTAGAGAATGCGCATGTGGTAGTGCAAACGCCGTTGCCACGCGCCATTCCTAAGTTCAGTGGACGCTATGAGGAGTGGCATAAGTGTTACGAACGCGAATGTAAATCGAGCGAGCGTACCTGCATCGGAGAAGGTGAACGTAAAGAAACGTAGAGAACAGGAAAGGACTAACGCGTAGACGAAAATAGATAAAGAAAAACCAATAAGGTCCGACGCCCAAGCGTGGGCGTAAGGTGTGGAATAACACACGTAAGGATACGTTACAAGTAAAGCATACAAGGTACACGCCCAACGGACAGGTAATAAAGGATAGGAAAATCCTAAGCAAATTATAGATCGCCGCCTCGGCTAAAACCAAAAGAACTAAACTTCATAACAAACACGCCTTATGAGAAACATGTAAACATTAACCGCCATTAGGGTAATGTGCCCAAGGATTCGTAGGTCAAATAGCGTACCGGATAAGGGTAATCAGGCAACACCTGAACTAATAAGCGAAATAGGGCTTAGCGAGCGCGCCATGCGCGGGTAACCAAAATATCCTATGCAAATAATACGAATCAAGATGCACTCGGACTAGCGAGGTGCAATAAAATGGCATACCTGATTTCATGTAAACCTCGTTTAGGTAAAAAGGCAATAGTGATAAATAACGAGATGAAAGTTTCTATCGCATTCTAATTCTTCCATCTCATTTGCACTTAAAAACTTCCAAGACACAATGTTACTATAAAAGCAGGAAATTTTGTTAAATAAACTCACTTGTATTTGCAACTTTACCGTGATTGGTGCTTATTCGAGTCGCTGTGTTTGCCATCGAATTGGAAAAAGGTCCGCTTTGGGAACTGATTCTGCTTGCCAGGATAAAAGCCTACTCGCCCGACCCAAACGATTTGATCGCTTTCACTTCTACTTGAGATTTACGCGAGAGTCTCTCCTGGGTGATCATACCTTCGCGTGATCATCCAACAAACGGCGGAACCAGTGTTCCGATTTGTTCCCGTCAGTAACAAATGGTGGCTCCAGAGAGGAGATTATTATAACTCGCGTGTGTTCAAAAGTAATCTCTTCGAACGAACTTACGTTCTGGTGTGCTGTCGCCTAAAGAACAGCAAAGTGCAAAATCCGTGTAAGAAGTGATTGTGACGAGTGTAGTTCTAAAAGGCTACTGGCTAAAAGTGAAGTTTAAATATCTACGGACAAAAGAGTTGCGCGCCTCTTAAACTACAGTGTCTAAAGTTCAATAGCCAGTGGACCTAGTTAACCAGGAACTCGTGAAAGTGCCAGTGAAACCCGCGGACCGAGAAGGGGACGAGGAGTATCGCTGGGACAACGACAATCCAGTACCGGAAGCACCGCCAGTTGAAGAAAACAACGTCGAGGAGCAGTTAGTCGTCGACGAGGAGTACTTCGAGGAGTACTTCAAATGAAACAGAGGACAACGACGAACGCATCCCAGCCAGTGCATCAAAGGAATCACCAAAAATCCGAGAGTCGGTAAGTGAAATATCCTTTTATAAGCACGGCAAGGAAATCTTAGATTCGTCCGAAATGCCTTATAAATTCGTAAACAATACGGAAGGCAGTTGTCGCCTATGCACAGCGGAAGATACCGCTTTGGCATCAATGATCGCATGTTCCGAATGCGATCGATGGTTTCATTTAACGTGTATCAAGTTGACACGTAAGCCTAAGCCAGAGGAAGTCTGGCTATGTGGCAAATGCCAACAGATTAAGTATGAACTTAATAGGCAAAAGGATGAGCTCAGAAAATTAGCCGAAAGAGACGCTAAAAATACAGAAGAGCTCAAGGCCTTGAAGGAAGGCCAAATGGACCTCGGTGAGGTTAGTTCCATGAGGGAACAAACATTAGAAGAGTTGGTTTCGAAATTGCTGGTAAGTCAGCAACAGCAAATGCAAGAGTTTGCTAAATTGTTAGCAAAAAACGGTGGTGAATCCACCCAAATAGGGATCTTGGTCAAAAGACAAGCCCTAATGCAATTGCCAAAATTCGATGGAAAATCCAGGCAATGGGCAACTTTCAAGAAAACCTTTGAAGACACAACCCGAGAAGGGGAGTTTTCCAAATTAGAAAACCTAAATCGTCTTAAGTTGGTTTTACATGGAGCAGCTTATAAGACTGTTCAACAATTGATGATGGAAGCAGAGAATGTTCCGGAGATAATTAAACGTTTAGATGAAACGTATGGAAAACCCAACATTGTATACATGGAGTTGTTAAGTGATCTCCAAAAAATACGAAGGGATTCCAAAAATGTAGTCTCGGAAATAGTAAATGCTTTAGAAAACATCATTTCAAATGTAAAATTGATGGGTTTACCAGAGTATTTGAATGATCACAGATTAGTGGTGGATCTATCCGCTAAGTTACCGCACTACCTTCAAAGGGATAGAGCGAAGTTCATAGCATCCGCAACGAAAAGAATGGATGTTCAGAACCTTGACGAATTTTATCAATGGCTCAAACCCTATGCTAAAATGGCGGACGTGATGAATACAATGGTTGGTAACACATCAAAGGAAAATGTCCATGTGCATGAGCAGGGCTCAACGGATAAGCAAGCCACGAAAAAAGGAAAAAAACCAACGAGATCTTCTAACAAAGGATGTCTGATCTGTAATAAACCGCATGCGACGGTTAGGTGCCTTGCATTGCTAAAAAGGGTTCCGTCAGAAAGATGGAAACTTGTTATAGAAAAACAACTATGCTACGGATGTTTGAGTTCCAATGAACATAGCTTAAGAGAATGCAAGGTTGCCAAAACATGCGGAATAGATGGGTGTACGGATAAACATAATAAGATGTTGCATCAAAAACAAGTTGAAACTGTTCAAACAGTACAGATGAACAACCACAATAGTGTGGCAACAACTTGGATAACCCATTTTCAGACATTGCCCGTAAGATTGATAAACGGTAATAAGTCAGTAAATGCTTACGCATTTTTGGACACGGGATCTTCCGTAACATTAATTGAGGCGGATGTCGCTAAACAATTAGATCTGAAGGGGCCCGTAATACCACTTCAACTTGCGTGGGCACAAGGGATCAAATCTGTGCAGGATACCAGCCAAAAGGTCCAGATGACAATCAAGGGTGCAACTAACGAAAGTTTTCCTTTAGATGATGTAAGAACGATTAGGGAGATGAATTTACCACTCCAATCGATGCAGTATGATGAAATTACTGCCAAATATCCTCACTTGAAGGGACTGCCAATTCGAAATTTTAATGCAGTTCGTCCTTCATTACTAATAGGGATAAATAACAATCATCTATTAATTGGAACTGAGCACAGACTTGGCAAACCTGGAGAACCAGTTGGAATGAGAACCAAACTAGGCTGGTTAGTCTTCGGCAAATTGCATTGCGAAGAAACTGTAGTTGATCATACAATGGTCGTCCAAGAAGAGGACGCGATTAGAGGAATGATGAAAAAACATTTCTCTGTAGAAGACTTCGGTGTAAAACCAGTTGCACGGCTGCCAGAGTCAGAAGATGAAAAGCGTGCAAAGGCCATCTTGCAGAATACGTTAAAATTCAAAGATGGGAGGTACGAAGTCGGTCTTTTATGGAAAAAAGACAATCATATATTTCCATGGAGTTTGGATAACGCCATGACAAGATTGAAAAGTTTGGAGAACAAACTAAACAAAGACCCAGCCTTAAAGCAATGGGCGATGGAAACCTTCGAGAGCTACGTAACAAAAGGTTACGCAAGAAAATTAGAACCATGGGAGATCATGAAAGATGCGTCTCCATTGTTCTATTTGCCTCATTTTATAGTAATCAATAAGAATAAAAACCCACCTAAACCACGGTTGGTTTTTGACGCAGCAGCTAAGGTGAAGGGACAATCGCTAAACTGTGCGTTACTATCTGGTCCCGATGCCACAACATCCTTGTTTGGAATCCTAGTAAGATTCCGTGAAGGAAAGTATGCGATCTGTGGTGACATTAAGGAAATGTTTCACCAAGTTAGAATTCGAAAAGAGGACCAGGATGCGCAACGTTTTATTTGGCGGAATTGCCAAAATCGATATCCGGATATATACGTCATGCAAGTAATGACGTTTGGATCAACTTGTTCACCTTCATGCGCACAAGCCGCCAAGAACACAAACGCCGAACGTTTACAAAATAAATACCCTCTCGCTTTAACTCCTATTAAAAGTCAACATTACGTTGACGATTATGACGACAGTTTCAACTCATTGAACGATGCTATTAAAACTGTCGATCAGGTAATAAGAGCTCATGACGAGGGAGGATTTTGTATTACGAAATTTTGCTCCAATAGCGATGAGTTGATTGCATCTTTACCCAAAGATAGGGTAGATCCTGATGCAGTAAGAATGCTAAATGATAAGGATGATGATGCATCCAAAATATTAGGAATTTATTGGAATACGGCGAGGGATGAGATAGGATTCAAGTCAAGATTGGACGTCCTACCAAAGGATGTTTCAAGTAAAATGAGACCACCAACAAAACGTGAAGTATTGTCGTATATTATGAGCTTTTTTGATCCCTTGGGATTAATTTCTCATATAACAATACATGGAAAGATCCTGATGCAGGAACTCCATAAGGAAACTAGCGAATGGGATACCCCTATATCACAAAGGTTATTGGGACAGTGGGACTCTTACCTTGAACATGTAAAACTTGCCAACCAGATCCGTATTCCAAGATGGATTCTGAATAATGCTGGCTCTGAAATAGAGTTGCATGTATTTGTTGATGCATCTGACAAGGCCTTTTCAGCAGTAATTTACTCCAGAAGCAAAAATTCCGTTAACTGCCCGCATGTGCAACTTATTGTAGCAAAGGCTAGAGTTGCGCCAATTAAATTGTTATCGATTCCTCGATTGGAATTGCAAGCGGCATTATTGGGTGTACGCCTTGCAGATACAGTAAGAAATGAGACACGGCTAACAGTAACAAGATCAATTTTTTGGAGTGATTCGAAAACTGTGTTGAGTTGGATAAACTCAACACACCGCAAATATAAGCAATTTGTGGCTCATCGCATTGGAGAGATATTAGATACAACAACCGTGGACCAATGGAGATGGGTACCGTCTGGACAGAATCCAGCGGATGAGGCAACAAAGAAGGTTCCGGGATCGTCATTATGGCTGAAGGGTCCAGATTTCCTGAATAAGCTAGAAAAGGACTGGCCGCAATCCACAATTGGAGAAACAAACGAGGAGACTAACTTCGTGAACATGTTTCAGCAAAAGGATGACTATATTCAGGAAACAAAATTTTCACAGTGGTGGAAATTGATAAAACGAATTTGCATAATGATGAAGATCATTGAATTTGGCCTGAAACGCAAAACGTTTAAAAAGGCTTATACAAATGCAGATCGTGTACGGGCCGAAAATATCCTTTATAGGAGAGCCCAAATGGACAGATATCCAGATGAGATCGAGGATCTCAAAAAGAATAAAGAATTGACAACGATAGGACCGTTGTCAGAGCTTGCACCCATATTGGATGAATATGGGGTAATGCGATTCCGGAGTAGGTTGGAATATACCGAGCGACTGCCAAAACCGGCAAGAGTACCGGTCATACTACCGAAAGATCACCACATCACGCACTTAATTATTCAATGGTATCATGAATTATACCATCACCAATCCCATCGAATAGTTCTATCGACACTACAACAACGGTATTATATAGTTGGTCTTAACACAGCATTCAGATACGTCAAGGCGAGGTGCCAGCATTGTAAAAATGCCAAGGCTAAACCTACACCACCAATAATGGCACCACTACCTATTTGCCGAACGGATGCATATGTTTATCCGTTCACACATACGGGTGTCGATTATTTTGGTCCCTTTGACGTAGCAGTTAAACGATCAGTCGAAAAACGCTGGGGCGTCATATTTACGTGTATGACGACGCGTGCAAGCCATATAGAAATGGCGGAAAAATTGGATACCGACTCTTTCTTAGTCTGCTTTATGAACTTCCAAGCTAGAAGAGGTGTAGTGTCGCAAGTGTACAGCGACAATGGAACAAATTTCGTCGGGGCGAATAATGAGTTAAAGGAGTTGATAAAAAAAATAAACTCCGTGATGGAAGGAGGCGAAGCGATGAAACTTAACATCGCCTGGCATTTTAACCCACCGGTAGCGCCGCACTTCGGTGGATCTTGGGAAAGGCTGATTCGGATAATAAAGTCCAACCTAAAGGAAATGATACAATGCAGGCCAAATCACCCACCTAATTCCGAAACATTACGAGCAGCGTTAATACACGCGGAATTTATCCTGAACTCACGACCGTTAACGCATATACCGCTTAATCACGAGGATGATGAAGCACTAACGCCATTCCATATTTTGATAGGAAGAGCGGGAAATTATTCGGTACCCACAGAGTTTCAGACGCATCCAATGGAACGAAAACATTGGCGTCTAGCGGTGCATTACGCCAAGGAGTTTTGGCGTAAGTGGAGCAAGGAATACCTTCCGATAATTGCTAAAAGACCAAAGTGGAACCGATATACCGAACCACTAAAGGTGGATGATATCGTCGTCATAACAGATACCACCAATAAATTTGGCGCATGGTTAAAGGGTCGAGTGATAGAGGTACAATCAGGAAGGGATGGTGAAATACGATCCGCAACAATAAAGACTTCGCAAGGGACATATCGTCGCCCGGTTACTGGAATAGCGGTATTGGATGTTTATGATAAACAAAAGCCAATAGAAAGCGAAGCAAAAGGAATCCAAGGGTCTGATGATGATCAGACCAACAAGGATCAAGTTGAGGTAAAAGAAGATCAACAGAACTTCATAGGCCTCATAAAAGAATGCCAACAAACGGAAAATTTTAATGCTCAACACAAAAAGGGTGTAAAGCAGAAGAAGAGAAAAAATTGTTCGAAATATTCAAGGCATCTTCAGAAAGACACAACGGATGTTGGTGAAATAACAAGTGAAGATGAGCCCGTACCGAGGAAGCGTACGAGCAAAACAGGGTTTAAATTGAATATATGGAATACGCTATTAATCATTCTTCTTCTATTTTCAGTTCAAGCATTCGGTAAAACGATTAATGGGTTAATCGCATATGATTGTGCGAATGACAATATCAATATTACAAGCTATTCATTGATGAAGGTAGCTTCTTGCATACCCCCAACTGAAAACGTAACCACAGTAGAAACAAAAATTCAGGTATTACAACGTAGTCCGAAAATATTAACACATGTGCGCCAGTGTAAGGTAATAATTAAACGTTCGATAAAACACTGCGGAGCTTGGTCTCACATTTCTGAATATGAACAAGGATTCGCGTACATAGTAAAAGAATTTACTCCAGATGAATGTAGGCACGCTCAAGTGGTAGGCGAAATTTCACTCTCCGATACTTATAAGGTTAGGGAATTACGTCGCAATCATACTACAAGGGGTCAAGCATTAATCATCGGCAGCGTCAAAGGGTCATCGTGTGATGGAGGCGTTTACTCGACACCATCTTATACGTGGACGAAGGCGCTGGTGTACTATGAATACGAGATCAGCATGTACGATTACGTGGCGACGGCAGACATCGAGGACGACCAATTGACGCTTCGAAGTGGCATCGTGTGTCCGTACAGTGCTGGTTGGTGTCTGGATTCGGAATACGGCTATCTCACATGGGAGATAGATCAACAACGATTATGTGAGAGGACCGACTTCGAGATCATCTACGAAGGTACGGTCAATAAAACGTTTAACGGCAACCAGGGAGAGCGCATAAACGCAGTATACACGTTGATTACGCATGAGCAAATGTTTTCAATAAGGGCGCGTGATATAAACCAGATATGTGGTTTCGACAGCTTCAACACAGATCACCCGCGAATCTTCATTCTTGAATTAAACGGTTATCAATCGCCGTTTAAACGTAAGGCCATGAATGGGAAGAATTTGGATCTCTTCACATATTTCAACTCCAAAATAACACTGGTTGAAAACTACCTTGGGCAGAAATTGAATGATGTATATACCGCGGTGATGACGGAGATATGCAAGGTTGACAAGGCTTTGATGGAAACGAAGTTGACTTTAGCACGCATCAATCCAACCGAATTCGTTTCCAATTTGATACGGCGACCGGGGCACACAGCGATAGTCGCCGCAGAGGTGTTGTATATTCTTGAATGTAAACCAGTTTTCGTCACCTACCGAAGAGAGGACGAATGTTATCAAGAAATACCAGTGCAATACAACAACCGATCAGTTTTCATGGCACCGGTAACGAGAATGTTGCAGCTCCGAGGAACGCAAATAGATTGCACTCCGCTACTACCGGCTAAGTTCAACATCGGAGGAAGATGGTACACGACGGATCAGAAATTACGGGAAACCACACCGCCACAAGAACTAACGACGGACGTCGTGACGAGTTGGTCATACACACCCTTGCCGAGTCTAATGGAAAGTGGCGTGTACGACTACGAGAACCTGCAGCGGATGAAGGACATGGTGTATGAGCAAAGCGATAAACGTATCGCCTCATCAGTCATACACAAAATGATATCCGGCCAGCATCCCAATCTACAAGGCTTTACGTTCGAGGCACTTATCTCCGAAAACGTCATTCACAACGCCTTTTATAAGTACTGGTCGAAAATTCTATCATGGTCCACCTGGCTGGGTAACATCACGTCCACGGCAATCGGCATCTACGTGTTAACGCGATCCCTTAAATTCATCATCGACACCATCATTCACGGTAGGATTCTGTATGACATCTACGGTTTAGGATGGCAGCTATTGGCCTCGTTCTGGGATTCATTGACAAACTTCTTGTCACATCGTAATCATATGAGGAAAGATCAGCATCAAACCGATCCACCAGCTACAGCACCTACAATTCCGCATCAGAATGTCGAAGTACAATCGACTCAGCTTCCGAACACCAGAACCAAGCGGTATCCGGATTTACAAGGGGAAATAATCAACCTTCAGAACCAACGCAACGATCTCGAGCCATGAAGTCTACAACATCATCCTGTTCATCAACCCTTCAACAATAAAGGCGAGTACGTAATTTAGATTTCGATTAATTAAGAGTGAATTGATTTATCGCGTTAAGATGGTAAAACTTGTAGTTTTACCAGGGAGAGAATGTTACGAACGCGAATGTAAATCGAGCGAGCGTACCTGCATCGGAGAAGGTGAACGTAAAGAAACGTAGAGAACAGGAAAGGACTAACGCGTAGACGAAAATAGATAAAGAAAAACCAATAAGGTCCGACGCCCAAGCGTGGGCGTAAGGTGTGGAATAACACACGTAAGGATACGTTACAAGTAAAGCATACAAGGTACACGCCCAACGGACAGGTAATAAAGGATAGGAAAATCCTAAGCAAATTATAGATCGCCGCCTCGGCTAAAACCAAAAGAACTAAACTTCATAACAAACACGCCTTATGAGAAACATGTAAACATTAACCGCCATTAGGGTAATGTGCCCAAGGATTCGTAGGTCAAATAGCGTACCGGATAAGGGTAATCAGGCAACACCTGAACTAATAAGCGAAATAGGGCTTAGCGAGCGCGCCATGCGCGGGTAACCAAAATATCCTATGCAAATAATACGAATCAAGATGCACTCGGACTAGCGAGGTGCAATAAAATGGCATACCTGATTTCATGTAAACCTCGTTTAGGTAAAAAGGCAATAGTGATAAATAACGAGATGAAAGTTTCTATCGCATTCTAATTCTTCCATCTCATTTGCACTTAAAAACTTCCAAGACACAATGTTACTATAAAAGCAGGAAATTTTGTTAAATAAACTCACTTGTATTTGCAACTTTACCGTGATTGGTGCTTATTCGAGTCGCTGTGTTTGCCATCGAATTGGAAAAAGGTCCGCTTTGGGAACTGATTCTGCTTGCCAGGATAAAAGCCTACTCGCCCGACCCAAACGATTTGATCGCTTTCACTTCTACTTGAGATTTACGCGAGAGTCTCTCCTGGGTGATCATACCTTCGCGTGATCATCCAACAAACGGCGGAACCAGTGTTCCGATTTGTTCCCGTCAGTAACAATAAGTTTAAGGTGATGTTCAAGGATGTGGTTGATAAAACTAACGAATCACCTAGAATAAAACTATACCATTTAGAAAAGGCGCTGTCCGGTGAAGCAGCCACGGTTATCGATATTAAAACCATAAACGATGGTAATTATGAACATGCTTGGCAATTGCTGGAAGAAAGGTACGAGGACAAAAGAAAGATAGTGGAAATGCATATTAAGGGACTTCTGAGTATGGACAAAATTAAACAGGAGAATTTTGAGAGCCTTAGAAGGTTGGTGACGTGTGTAGAAACTCATGTTTCGAATTTGAAGTTTCTTGGTGAACACTTTGATGGTATGAGTGAGAAGTTCGTGATCTACAGCATATCTCAGTGTTTGGACAACGAGACGCGGAAACAATGGGAGTCTACGGTACCACGGAACGAGTTCCCGAAATATGAAGACACTATAACATTTCTAAAGGGTCGAGTATCAGTGTTAGAGCGTTGCAAGAACAATGACAGACAAGAGAAGCAACTTCGTTTCGCAGAAAAACCAGGTCGTTCTAGCTACAAGGCTAACACAGTTATAAGTGAGGGACAGGGATGTGAGATATGTAAAGCTTCACATAAGACGGATAAATGTCCTGAGCTGATTAGGCTGAAGGTGAAACAGCGAGCTGTTTTACTAAAGAAACGTGGCTTGTGTTTTGGTTGCTTAAAGAGTGGTCATTGGAAAGGAAATTGCAAGTTATCGATAAAGTGTGAAAAGTGTAATGGGTCGCATCACACAATTATGCACCACGACAATACGGACAGATTTGCAAAGGATACCGTTGCGGAAGTGGTACCAAAGTCGGATACTGAAATGTTTAGTGTGAGTCAACATTCGCAGATTTCGACGATGCCAAGAATGCGTGTGCTTTTACAAACAGCTATTGTGAATGTAGTAGCTTGTGGCGGCAAGTTAGTGCAGTGCAGAGCGATGCTGGACACTGGTTCCCAGATAAGTTGTATTACACGGCAGTTGGTTGAAAGACTGGGATGGAAGATGGCAAATACTAACATACCAGTTACAGGAATTGGTAACGTTAGATCATCGGTCAGCAAATGTTGTTCGGTAACAGTGAAATCTGGCTGTAGAGATTTTGTATTCGATTTGACGTGTCTAGTGTATGACGAAATAACGGGCACTGTACCATCTTCTTATTTCAGTATCGCAAATCTTAAATTTCCCAATCATGTTGACCTAGCTGATCCGGAGTTCAATAAGCCAGGAACGGTGGATCTACTTATTGGTATGGATCGTCTTCCGATTATCATGAAGTCGGGATTCATCCGATTATCGAACGATCTACCTATTATGATGGACACGGAGCTAGGATGGGTGATAGGTGGATGCATAGACATTAGTGCGACTGAAGAAAATGTTCATACTAATGTTGCGGTTTCTAACAACATCGATGAACTGTTGCAAAGATTTTGGGAGATTGAGGAGATCTCCAGTGAGAAATGTGTCCAATCGGAAGCAGAACGATGTGAGGAACATTTTAAAGCAACTCATAAGCAAGATGAGTATGGAAGGTATATCGTTCGGCTCCCATTAAGGGAATCTATAGATCAGCTTGGAGATTCTCGATCGATGGCCTTGCGAAGATTCTTTGCTTTGGAGAAGCAGTTAGAACGTCGTCCTGATTTGAGAGTGCAATATTCTTCGTTTATGGAAGAATATGAGTCTATGGGTCACTGTAAGCCGGTTAACGAATCTTTCGATACTGCAGATACGAAAAGATGGTATCTTCCTCACCATGCAGTTTTAACTCCTGATAAAACTACTACCAAATGTAGGGTAGTGTTTGATGCATCGGCTAAGGTGAACGGTACATCGTTGAATGATGTCATGATGGCAGGTCCGACTGTGCAACCTGATTTGTTTTCGATCCAGCTGAGGTTTCGTATGCATAGGTACGTGTTAAGTGCTGATGTCGCCAAGATGTTCCGACAAATTCAGGTGGACCCGAGTGATACGCCCCTGCAACGAATATTTTGGAGAGCGGTACCAACAGATCCGATACGGACCTTAGAGTTGACAACAGTTACATATGGAACTGCTGCTGCACCTTTCTTGGCAACACGGACGCTGTTGCAGTTGGCTGCAGATGAACAAGACAGATTTCCGTTAGCCAGTCGAGTGGTGAAGGAAAATTTCTATGTGGATGATGGCCTTTTCGGAGCAAACCAGGTAGATGAATTGTTGAAAATAAAGCAGCAATTAATCCAGCTGTTCAGGTCAGCAGGTATGCATTTGCACAAATGGGCATCCAATGTAGAAACATTGTTGGAGGAAATACCAAGAGAGCATCATGATCCTTACACGGCGTTACATGAGATCAGAGCCAATGAGTTTATAAAGACGTTGGGTATAAGGTGGAATCCGGCTACGGATGAGTTTATATATATCACTCCACAGATACTAGAAATCTCGTCCCCAACAAAACGAGAGGTTTTGTCAGCATTGGCTAAGATATTTGATCCTCTAGGGCTCATCTCACCAGTGACAGTTCTTGCAAAATTGCTTATGCAAAGATTATGGAAGGCACAGGTTGGTTGGGATGAACAAATTGATGATTCCCTGCTCAAGGATTGGAAAAACTTCATGGACGCATTGCCGAGAGAAGATCAAATAAGGATTCCCAGACAAATGGTAAATGATACTTCAGGCGTCTATGAGATACATGGGTTCGCAGACGCATCGGACAAAGCCTACGGTGCGTGTATCTACATCAGATCGATCAGTAGCGATGGTCATGCTGAGGCGCAATTGGTTACGAGCAAATCCAAGGTCGCTCCTATTTCACCTACAACTATCCCTCGTAAGGAGTTGTTGGCAGCGCTTCTTCTGAGCAGATTAACAACAAAGGTTGTGGATGTTTTGTTCAGAACATCGTTCCAGCACATTTACCTGTGGTCGGACAGTCAAGTGGTGCTAGCTTGGCTAAAGAAACCGTTGGATTGTTTGGAGGTATTTGTACGTAATAGAGTGGCAGAGATTAT
Source organism: Anopheles moucheti (assembly GCF_943734755.1). Taxonomy (NCBI): domain Eukaryota; kingdom Metazoa; phylum Arthropoda; class Insecta; order Diptera; family Culicidae; genus Anopheles; species Anopheles moucheti. Next base: position 28,491,425 of record NC_069140.1, read on the forward strand.
TTCTCACAGTGAGTTCACCTGGAGTTACGTGAACACAGCATCAAACCCAGCAGACATTGTTTCGCGAGGGCAAGCTGCTTCTGAGCTTGCGAAGAACGATCTTTGGTGGAAGGGGCCAGCATTCTTAACCGAATGTAGCATAGATGCGGAACGTCCAGAAGATCTTCCAGATGATGCCATACCGGAACTGCGCTCGAAACTGATGATTCATGTTTCTATGAACAGAGAAGAGTTTCCGTTCATAAACAGGTATGATTCATTTCGAAAGATCCAAAGAATAATGGCATATGTTTTACGTTTTGTAGCCAACGCTAGGCGTAAGGACAAGGATCGAATCAAGGGCTCGGTGTTATTGATATCGGAACTAAAGGAATCATCACGGCGAATTGTTGGCATAGTTCAGATGATGGAACTTTCTGACATTATAGCGGCTGTAAAGAACGGTGGCCGAAATCATCGTTATGCAAACCTAAATTTGTTCCTGCAAGACGGTTTGCTGAGAGTAGGTGGTCGTCTACAACATTCGCAACTTCCATATGAATCCAGACATCAGCTATTGCTGCCCAATACGAGCGTGGTTACAACTAGAATCATCAACATGATACATCGTGAGAATCTGCATGTGGGTTGCTCAGGCGTCATAACCATACTACGCCAACAGTATTGGTTGGCAAATGCAAGATCTACGGTACGCAAGGTACTTCGTGGATGTGTAGTATGTTTCAAGGCTAACCCTACAACCATCAATCAGCGAATGGGTGATCTTCCTGCATATCGTGTTAATTCGGCGCCAACGTTTGAACGAGTTGGGTTGGATTATGCCGGACCCATAATGCTGAGATCAGGTTTGCGGCGCATATCCTCGTCGAAGGGTTACATTTGCATATTTGTGTGCATGGTAACCAAGGGGATCCATCTGGAGGCTGTTGAAAATCTAACTACTGAGGCGTTTCTGGCGGCTTTCAAGAGGTTCGTGTCACGGAGAGGAATACCACAGGAGGTATTTAGTGATAATGGCACGAATTTTGTAGGTGCTAATGCTGAGCTCCGGGAATTGCGTAATGCGTATAAAGCAGCGGTTACTGCTCAGGGCTTTGTTGAGTTTTGTCAGGTTAAAGAGATTAACTGGAAGCATATACCCCCTAACGCTCCACATTTTGGTGGAATCTGGGAGGCTGGGGTCAAAAGTGTTAAGTCGGTACTGAAGAAGGTGTATAAGACAGCGTCTTTAACAATTTTGAGTTTTACACCTTATTGTGTCAGATTGAAGCGATTCTTAATTCCAGGCCATTATATGCTCATTCTAGTGACCCTCAGGATCTTGATTGTTTAACTCCAGCTCATTTTATGATCAATCGACCTTTAGTAGGGATTTCCGAACCATCGTATGTGGATATTTCGGAGAATAGACTAAACAGATGGCAACGAATACAGCAGCTTAGGGATCAATTTTGGGCCAGATGGGCAAGAGAATACTTGAGCGAGCTACAGGTTCGTGGTAAGTGGACTACTCAACGCGCGAACGTTAAACCAGATATGTTAGTGTTAATAAAAGAGGATAACACGCCACCACAGATGTGGAAAATGGGCCGCATAATCAAGACGTATGCAGGAGCTGATGGTTTAGTACGGGTAGTAGATATTTACACAAAGGGAGGTACATACAAGCGATCAATTCATAAATTAGCGCCACTCCCAGGGTTACAGGAATAGCTAAACATTTCCCGCTGGGGAGTATGTTCCGTACGAAACGGAAGAGCAACATTAAAGGAGCGCGACAAGGGAGCGTCTAGGAGAGAGCATTGGCGGTGAGCGTCTAGGAGAGAGCGTTGTCAGTAGAAGAGAGAGAGAGAGCGAGCGTTTGCGAGCGACGCAAGCGGCTTGTTAGGAGTTGGTAGCAAGCGACTGACGCGGATGGACGTGGTCCTAGATAAATAAACGACAAAAGATAATCCTGGTGTACTCAATCCACTTTGCTTCCCCCTGGCGGAATATCCAGAGACATTCAGAAAAAAAACATTTCCCTGAAGTTCTAATGAGATACCAAAGACAAGAATAATCCAGTAAGAACGGTGTAGTAACCAAATCCTTCTCCAAACCGTATTCCGTATTCATGACGAAGATACATCCGCCACGGGTTTCTGTATCATGGCAGCGTGCCAGAGATCTAGTCAGCCCGCCCGGTGACCTAAACCACCGGTAGAGGACGAACCCTGGAAGCTATCCATCTTACATTCCCGGTGTCTGCGCGGCGGCCGGGAGAAAATCGTGATTATCTCAATGTCATTCGTGGCTCATTCATGCCACACCACACGGTTAGCGGTTGACGGACTGACTAACTGACTGACTGGATGTTTAGTCTAAGTGACTGACTGGGCTGACGTTTGCGCTTGACTTCTACTGTTTGCCATTCTGGAGGGGGGATTCGGGGTGGCCTTGTCCAGGGGTGACGTGAAGTCACCGTATGCTTCAAACTCTGCGCGCCTCAAGTCGATCGAAGTCCCGGTGCCACGAGAGTTCACCCAAGCCTGGGCAAAAAAGGGAGAATTATTGTTTTACCTTATAATTTATGCACTTTTGTACAATTATTAACCATCACGAGCAGCACCGCGCGACATGCAGCGTACAAGCATGCGACCGTCAGCATCTAATGAACGCAATGTACAATGGTGGGGCGAACTCAAAAACACGACTAATTTACGATCGTGCGCGATTTAATCGAGCTTGTAATAGATTGAATTAAGCAGATCCATGCTCGTGCCACCATGGTCGTTGGGGGGCCCGAGTTGAGGATCCAGCGGGAACGTGCGGATAGTGCCGATCACGTACAGCGGCATCATCTTCCAGCTCGATCCATCTAGCGTCAGCATCTCATCTCATCGGGCGGAAAGAGATGACGTTTCGATCTTCGAAATCAACCGCTCGAGCTCAGAAGGCTCAGGAAGCGTGGAAGTTGGGCGCCACCAGTATCACCAGGTGGTACGGGTGTAGTAGGAACCGGTTTTTTTGTTGCTGATTTTGCTCCAACGGTGCAAGGATACAACGCGATGCGGAGTGGAGCGGACGGTGCGAGAGCGAAATACACCTGTGCATGATTTTCAAGTGCATCATAATAACGCGCACGATATGGCCTTGGTCACGTCTGGCACGCGGGTGGTAGCTGGAGTCCGAAAGGGAGGGGGGGGGAACATTATTGGATCACCATCGCGAGATATGTCACCGCCGGTTAATAAGTGACAGTCTCGTGTGCGTTAAACTGCTTCGACTGCCAACAAAGTTACTCCCCGGAACACATTCCACCGGTGGAATTCCGAGACAACAGATAATAATGTTCGAACATCGTCCCATTCCAGGCGAGGTACAAAAACCACATCTCCCCCCCAAATGGTTTCCGGCGGTCAGTAAAGTTTAGCATATATTTATGATCGATTTGACCGGTGGATGGTGGATGAAAACAGGCAAAAACCGTACGATCGCAAGTGCACCATGCTTTTGGTCCCCTCGAGCAAAAGGGCAGTTTTGGATACATTGTTCCGCGGTACAATCGGGTTTTGTGACGCGTCAGTCTTCAGGCACGACAAGGATACCCGGTACAGCGGGGCGGGCGCGCTGGCGGGTAGCCTTACCATGCTGTACAAGGTTTGAAAATTACCCTCCAATTTACCGTAATCAGTTCCGCTCGCGTCCGCTTCGGCGATTTGTTTCGTCGACAGCGTTTACGCCACGCTGAAGCCCTTGGAGGTTTTCGTTTGGAAGGTTCTTCCGAAAGTCACCCTCCCGAAACGGTGCCAGATATCAAATCTAGACACCAATACTCATCCGGGAAACACGGGCAGCCCATTTAGTGAGGCTGCTTCACGAGTCAGTAGAGTGGCCCCTTCTCCTGCCCCGCCCAGAACCACCCCTTTGCCCACCGAACGGACGCGTTCGATGTCAATTAAAAATAAACAAAACCATGCACCGGGGGCAATTAGTGGATAATTGAGCACTTCCAACTGTGCAGTTGTGACTGCTGTTCGGGCCAATGTTGAGGCGCATTAGTTTTGAAGGTTCTCGTCCCCCACGTGGGTACCATCGGTCGGCAGATGAGCTTCTGCGCTGATGAGGAGCAGAATCCCGACAGACCCACCGTGGACATTGTGGACCGTAATGACGTAATGACCGCCGATGAGCGGCCTAAGTGGACGCGTGAAGCTGCAGGCGTGCACATTTTGGCACAGTGTGCTAATTAAAATTTCATCCACCACAATATCTCAGCAGCCACCCGGTTTGGCTTTGTGAGGGTTTTTTTTTCGGGGAGGGGGGGGAGATTAGTACCCATCTTGGTTAGAGTTCCTGGCGTTCCTGGCTGTCCGCAAAATGTCCCGCTGCGAGTGTGCTGCTTCGGAACGGACCCGGAACCTGCTACTCGAACGGAAGCTTTTAACCACCCGTCGACGACCACTACGGGTCTGCTTGCAGCGTGCCCGCGCTCCGGACGGCCGGACGGGTGAGGCTGGAAATGGGTTCGATGTCGTCGAAGCTGGTCGCTCATTGGCTCGATGAGAAATTAATTTAAATTGGTCAATAAACTGAAGAAAAGTTACATCCTCTCCGGTGCCATCCGTAAGCACCCGGGGGTACTCCGGTCCCCGGGATTTTTGGGGGTCTACGGTTTTCGAGAACCAAACGAAGCTCGGACCACTGTACGATCCTGAGAACCAATCTTCGGGAACTCTACACCGTACACCATTTGGTTTGGCGCCCCGCAGAGCGTGGGTAACTGTTGGGAGACTGCGGCCGTACGTCGTTTGCCAGGCATTCGGACGTTCTTGGGATCCCGAAGGCTCGTTCCACACCAACGATGACGAAGTCGTTGTGAACGTTACTAATATTGCATGAATCATGGCTTATTGTACTGCGAACGGACAAGCCAAGAAGTTCTGCCTTGCCATTGTCCGGTCCCTCGTTTGGGTTACGTGTCTTATGCTTTCGACATTTCGTGCCTTGCGTACGTTTTTTTTTTGGGGCCCGTGATTCTGTGAAACGTTGTCACTCACCTTCGCGATGGACACAGCATTGCTGCGCTTCTCTCGACCCCCATTGATGCCGTTGGCCGTGGGATTCGGTGCATGAACGTATAAATATAATTCTTCTCGTTTTATTGAAGCGGTGGGACATCATTTACGCGGGAGCGGGAATTGGATAAGGATGATATAGGAACGGTTTCCAGGTGTTTCCTTCAGCAAACACCGATATGGAATATTTTTGTGGTTAATATTGCAAAACATTCACGCTAGAGCATTGTTTTAAATTAATAAACTAAATCAAGGTCTCTATACGGGGTTTAAACTACTGGCTAACGTCAGCGCCTGATGAACTGCTTCTATTTTGCTCGGTCATAACCCATTACCGAACCCGACCTATTACAGGAACACACAATTTCATAGGACATTTGATTCAATTCTGTTAGTTTATGCCAAAAACCCACCCAACCATACGGTCGACCATTTATTTCGTCTCTAATTGTGGCAATCGTGCGTACGAACCCCTCATATTTGGGGCGACAAAAAGTGACCTTCGTAGAGCACATTCAACCGGTTTTGTTGCAACTACACTTCCGGCTAAAGCTGAGTGAACTTATCGTGTTATTTTTTTTAACTTTTGTAACAGTTTAGTTAATCATGGTGGTGTTTAGCGCTTTATAGAACGTTCCGCACGCTCATGTTGGGCGCTGCACAACCGCCCCGTTCCAAGGCTAGTGATAGTCATTTCACTTCCGCAGTAGACAAACGGGCCAGCTTTTCTAGGTATAGGTGAAGATAATTACTCCCCTGTCTTTTGTATGTCACCTTTTACAACCCGCAAGAGTTCGCAGCCAACCCTCTAACGCTCTAGTGCGTCAAGGTGCCCACAACTTTCCTGTTCCTGTTCCTGTTCCTGCCCTTGCTTTCTCCCACAAGGGCAACAATGGCCCCTTCGGTTTTGGTTGTTGTGTGTCTTTTTTTTGTTCGTTGTTGTGTTGTTGCTCCTCTGTAGCAATTTCTTCGGTCTGGTACCACATGGCCTTTGGCGGGGTACGATGATGCTATTCACAATTATTAAGTGAAGATCTATGTAACTGATAAGCCAGTGGTCCCACAGACCCCCGACCCCCCAGTATCCCGACCCCCCCGGTCAAGAGCGGTGTTGAGAAAACGCGGTACGTCTACTGCACAGCGGCCTCAAACAGGGTGTAGCGCTACAAAAACTGCTCGCCTGCCCTAAATGTCCATGTCAGGCATGTGGTTGACCAGAACACAGATGTTACCGGCTGGACAAAGCGGAATGTGCCATGTGAAAAAGCAACGAATCTAGTTCACCAACGCCGTAGAAATATTGCTTAAATGTCGACCGAAAAGTGCCATTTTTGATTTTAAAACCAAGATTTTAAAACGTTTTTTAGGGAATTGTTAAGACATTATTGAAATATGTGTTTTTTACTGCCAAAGATACTGCTTTACTTTAAGCAACAGAAACACGTTTATCATTCCTTTTTGAACGATGCGATAAATCCACAAAATTCATTCAATGTGCTGCCTGAGTGTCAAAACAACACACAGAACACGCACCGGATAAGGGCGAGAGGGCAAACTGCTACACAATGTTTTCTTTGTTAGGGGTCAAAACAACCTGCTGCAAAACTACCCATTAGCACGGAGCAGGTGTAAATGCTGAGCAGCGCATTAGACCCTTAGGCCCAGATCGTGGCTGCAGCTGCTCGTTCCTCCGCCGGAATATCCGGATGAAAGAGAAAGGTAAGTGGAATGGTTCCGTTCACTCACAAAACCAACCTCGTTCGACCAACTTGCATTAAAAGGCTGCAAAAATTATTTAATTGCCAAAACTAATTCATCATTCGGTAATAAAACCAAAAAAAGAAAAAAAAAACCTTCTACCGAAAGGAACGCTTTCAGCGTTGTCCAGCTCACGGTTGGTCCGGCAGATCAAAAAACAGACTTCCCTTCTGCCCAATTGCTTTCGCCAAGCTGGATTAACAATTCGCGATCGAACAGCAGAATGCTTGTTTTAAATTGTTATTTGATTTGAATACACAAATTCCCCGTGCCCAAGAAGGGCAAAACCGGGGGCCAAAAAGTTTGGCTACCGACAGAGCGCGCGCGATGTAAGAGGGCGGGCTGGGAGGAAAAAAGACGGTTACACGATTGTCAATTGTGTAGCCGATGGGGTAGCCCACTACGATATGGCCTCGGGAGACCGGCCTCGGGGCGCTACTGGGTCGAAAAATTGCCGTACAACTGGCGGCTTCGCGTCGCTCACCAAGCAAACAGTGATCGGTAGTTTGCGATAAGCGGATCACCGTAAGATCTTCCAGCAGCGGCTTCTTCCTCTCCGCAGCTCGTTTTTCGCCGTGGGCATGTGTAAGGTTGTCGTGCATACCGTAAAGTAAATACGGCAACGAGCATAAAAAGCATCACCCTTTTGCATAGCGCCATGCGCTTGTTATCGTGCATGTGTTACGCATTCGTTCGCGGTCGCGGAAAAGCCAAGCGAGTTTCGGCCGAAACGCAGGACCCCGTGCAGCCGAATGCCTGCACCATACAAGCATTGAAATAAATTAAATCACTTCCTTATTTATATCGGATGTAAACTAATTAAATCGAACAACGTACAGAAAACAACCTGTCCGGGCGGTTGACTGCTGCCCTTGCTGGCCCTTGCCGGGTCCCACTCGGAACGGACCACTATAGACGTGTGAGAGGGAGCGAGAGTTCCCAGACGATGCTACAGGTTGTGCCGAACAGTTTGGGAGCTTGTGGGAAGAAACGCCGTTTCGTTTGGGCGTACAGATTGCATCATGGCCATGGTCACCCGGGATCATCGTTAGATTGTCTGATGGCGTTTTACTTTGTTGTTGTTATTTCTGTTCTCGAACGAACGATGCACTTTTGCACCGCCGATCTGGGGGGAAAAAAATATGCGCGCCCCGATGAAAGGATGCTCCACTATGAACCGACTGTGAACGGCGATGGATCCTTCCGAGAGCTTGGGAAACGAAAACCCTACAATTTGCTGCTTTCCACGTTCCATCGAGTTCGATCGAGCGGAATCGAGCGATGGGATCGTTTCGTCTTGGTGATCGGTGATTGATCTCGCTCGATCATCTCGCAAAGGGGCAATTAAAACTGGGGCGCCCCCATTTGGGATTTCAGCGTGAGTTAATTTCGTGAAGCGAGACCATTCAGCACAAAACTTCATTCAGTCGATGCAGAGCTCAAGCTCTTCGCACAAGCTGCAATCAATCGTCTGTAGTCGATACGTTTTGAGATCTAAATTTGGAATAGCTTAGAAACACTTAAGCTGTTTTAATGATACTGTGCGGAATATTGAGAAAATACACACAGGAGTTAAAGAGAGCATCTCCGAAGATGGCTCCGAAAAGGATAGACGAGATGTTTTATTCGATTTTGATAATATTTCTCACACATGCTGCGCTCGTGTTTGCCCATCCCATCAACCAGCCCATCTCAGTCCGTTCAGGGCTTCCACACCGACCGTTCGACGGTCGCGTATAGAATATCGATTACTTCGGCACAGCCGAAATGAGTCAACCGTAAGGCGTCGACTGCCGGATTGCGTTAACGCAAGGTCGAGATGCAATTTTTGTGCTCAAAACGGCACTGCAAATAACCGATGAAACAAGCGGGAACAATAATCGGTCAACACGCCTCCTCACGGGACGTATTCTTCCGCGCAGGCCTCTGCTTGCCGGAACCATAAAGTAAGAGTCAAATTGCCGGCACGGGCGTGTGGTGTCGCGCGGGATGAAAGGAAAAGTGCAATGCATAAGTTCATCACCGATGGGGCAGCGTTGTGGCAGCACCTCACTGGACAAAAAGTGGGTTTAACCTCGTTAAAATTGAAATCGGTATCGATGGGCATTTACTCTTCGCTTTGGGGTTGGAACACACTGTTGGGCATACTGTCGGGGAAGGTCATAATGAAACTTGTTGCACTGGGTTATTCAACGCACCAAGAGAAAAGCCTGCTTTATCAAAATAAATTTAGCAATATTACTTCATGTATTTCTTCGCTAATAACAACAGCACCACAGTCGAAAGTTTATCTAACGGGTTTTACTGCTCCACATGGTGATATTTATCTGGCGATGCTTGCGAACGATATCGATCAATCCAATTAGCAGCAGTACAAACAAAACACTTGTCACCATCTTCAGTTATTTGATACATTTTCGTCCTTTGGGCGATGGCAAAGAGTGAGTCGGGGCAAAAAAAAACATACATATATATTCTTGCCATAACAACGGCAAAGCAAAAAAAAACGAAATCATCATGATATGACCAACAATCAAGATCATCCGATCGAGCGCCTTCTTCTGCACAGCACACAACAGTGGCTTCCGTCTGTGTGCGACGCGGGACGATGCGCGAGACGATTGCGCGAGTCAAAATAAATGCCACCACAAAACGAACCGAACCGCGTACGAGGACGGGCCGGGACGGGAAAACGAGATGCAAAAATTATCTTGTCGTTCTGATGATACTCATCGATATTGCTACTTACAATTAAAAATTATCATAAATATAGTGTGTTTATGAAGCGGCACTGCACTGTGCGCACTGTGGTTATCCTCTTAACGGGCGCTCCATTCGTGCGCGTGAAAGAGTCGCGAGACCCGATGGTTGTCCAAGGGAAAGAAACGCAGTTGAATTTCTTACGCTTAAAGCCCGCACACAATTCGTTTGATTGTCACACCCCTGCGACGCTGATCAAACTTCTGGTGCATTTTGCGCATGTTTGGACATAGAGACGTATACACATGAGCTTGGATCATATCGGTAAGTGGACGATAAAATTTTTGATTGACATGCGATAATACGCACGGTGGGTAAGTGTGTGAACGTGTGAAACACTTTCCAAATATGCGTTTCGTACTCTGCCCTCTGCGGAACGGTGAAGTGCATATTAAATAGCCTCGGTATTGGGCTTGCGAATAGCCGCTGAGCAACTGGTCCGTGAGTCCACGAGGTGGCGTGTGTTATTTAATCTGTACGCTGTGTGTGCCGTATTCGTAGCATTGAAGAATTCATATTTACGACCGTTTGAAGGGTAATAAGATGTTCGTGTGAAAAATAGAGCCGGGCGGCAGTGCTCCGAAACATTGGAGGAATTGGACGAGATGCGAGAGATTTGCAGAAACAACGAAAAATATTCAAAAACTGTCAATACTTACGCTAACCAGTCTTCGTTTCGGTTTGATCAGTGGACGATTCTGGCCGTTCATCTTGTAGTAGAGTCCGCAGGCATTGCACAGATAGTGGCCAGTACCGTCCCTTCGCCACAGGGGTGTCGATGTCGCACCACAGTTGACACACTCTCGTCCCTCTGTTGAATGGAGTTGAAGACATTTACAGGAAAGAAAAATAGTTGTATGATTAGTTAAGTCATTATTTTGTTTATAATGCTTTATCATTAAGCCCATCACTACGGAGACCTCAAACTACCCACTACGTATGTCAACGAGAACGTCTAGCCGTTAGAAAGGAAGTGTTGTACCAGCAATGGTTCGATGCATGTCTATTGAAATTAATTAAATTAGTTTGGCATCAACATTAATTTCAATTTGACGTTGATAAATTAGGGAATGAAATCACGAAATTTGGAGACAGTTTCTCGCGGTCCCCGCGGTACGAAACACAACGGAGAGGTGGACGAAAACAAACATAACCCACAGTCGGGCTAGAAAATATGTTTCCCCTCTGACGTTCCTTCGTGAAGCGCGTCGTCCACGGCAAGGACGGAAATAGAAGGCGCTTTTGCTACATGGACATTGAATGAAACCTCCCAATGCCGGTGTGGAAGGTGGTGGAAACAACAACCAAAAAAAAACGCCAAGAATACGGGGCATCATTTTTTATGCTAACCACAGCGCAGACGACAAGGACGAACAGTGGCGGAGGCACTGGCTGCCCTGTCGCATCTGGGTTGACACACAACCGCACGAGGGGATCGATCGATCCGGGAAAGGTTTTCCCACAACCTGTGCCAACCGGGGGCCGCAGCAGGTCGAAGCTGACGGTTCGGTTAGTCACCGGGTGCGCCTGTGCTTCAGTGCGCTGCCCACTATCAAATATTAGTTAACCGTTTAACAAGTTATGGAATAAATTAGTCTCGATTTCGCTTTCGACATTTCGACACACTCTCGCGCGTACACATCGAATTGTGTAGAATGTTTGTGTAGAATGGGGTTTCATTCCGGGGCCATTCCCTTGGTGCGTCCCCCAGGGTGGTTGGTGAAGTTTGGCGAGCTCTGCTCTTCACGACAGCTTCACGACCAGACGAACCGTGCGCGCTTGCCGGAGAGACAGCGGGTGGAGATAATTTTATTCAGAGAGAACAACATTTTTATTTCGATATTTATGTGATTTTCTTCGGTGTCGCGAGCTTAGAGCACGGAACGGAATGTGAGATGGGGGGCAATGGGGGGGCGCGAAGAACGCAGGGTAGACAACAGATGGGGCAGAAATCGCACCCCCGGGTTGGCTTTTAAGTATCTTGTTCTTGTTAATTTTTATAAGACATTGTTTGTTTCTGCCCGGGGACACCATTCACCGGGCCCGGCATGGTAGCGCCCCGTTTAGACCCGGGTGGGACAGGAATCTATTAAGAAAAATGTTATTTCCTTGATCATTGGCTACCTTCAGACACGGCGTTCTGTGGCACAGTGCGTTGGTTTCGTCGGGCTTTCACTGTGAACGATTTATTTTATTTATATACTTCTGTTCCTGTTTCAGCACAGCACAGCACAAACAAAGATTTGGCAGATCTCAGCTGCCGACCAGAAGTCGATCATTTGTTTCCCTTCCCTCCTGTCCGATTGAAGCACGCAGGCACTACCTTGAAGAATGAGTGAGCTTTCGCGAGGACACTCGCCGTGGCGTGGCGATGAGCCGTATTGAGCCAAACGTCCAAACACGGCCGAGGCATCGTTAGGGCCGATCGCTCGGCAAGGATGGGAACGGAAACGAAATCGATTCCTTCTAATAATCATCATCCATAACATCATAATCACAGGCATTTGCCATATTTCATTCCGCTTGATGCTTGGGTTCTCATTCGGTACGGCTTCTTCATTTCCCACCGGTGGGAAGTTGATCCGCAGCGCAACGAAACCTTCTTGGGACAGTTTATCCATTTTCTGTGGCGATGGCGATGGGGGCCCATGGGAACTAATTGGATCCCGTGACTAGGGGGTTCGCTGGAACCCTCATAAATCGCATCGATCCGTGGCGTTTGCGCTGGATAACGAATGCTCGGGGTGTAATATCAGGTGCAGAATGGGCAATTCCTAGAATAACGTTCAACCCGTTCGCATGCGGTTCCGTTAGCACGAATTGGTTTGGATGAAGCTTAAGCTCATTTCCACTATTCGCCAAATAGTCACCGTGCATGGTTAGATAGCACCAATAATGTGAGAGATATATGCTTCGGTTCATACCTTTTAACAATTCTACCGGAGGTTCTGTTTTGTCCGTAAGAAAAAACGGATGACCCACGCAACAATATCGAGCGATAGGACCAATTTGTTGTCAAATTATTCGTCCGTTCCGTTGTCACCGAAACAGGAAGCTGGCCATAAAACGTGCGATGATATTCAATTTGACAAACGTGGTAGCATCATCCGTTGTTCTCTCTAATTGTGTCACATTTGCACTTTGCCTATGACCATTAAATCTGGTCAGTAATTTAAGGAAATTTATAATCCCATAATTTGCATTGCTTGGCGATACCTTCAATGAGCAGGTGTGGGGTTAAGCAAAACCACGCAAGTTAGTGTGTTACGGATTGCCAACGAAAAAGGGTATCTACAGCCAAAGCCTAACAACGCCAACCATCCACCCATAAATTCTCTTTGTCTATGTCCTGATTGTGGAACCGTTTTCGATACGATGCGATACCCAATTATAAGCCCTAGGAAATGGGACTACGGCAGCGCGGAGAATAGGAAAACCGAGAAACCACCAGCCGGTGGTGCGATGATCGTCATTTTTCACTCCATTCCGTTGCCGATCCATCCGGAGGCGTACATATTTTCGGTAGCGATGATATAAATTAAAATTTTTATTCATTTATATCTCGAGAAGCTTTCCCACCGACTCACGGACACGTCGTTCGGCTCGAGTGTGCGTCATCTTCCCGTTGTTTGGCTTTCGCTCTTACTCTCCTTCTCTCGAATTTTCGTGTCTCGTTTGCTTTTCCCGTTCCCGATATGCTGGTGCTGGTTCTCCTTTTGCTCGCTTCTGTTTCCGAGAAAACGACAGAAAATAAACCACCAGCGCCACCACTCGAGCGCAGGTCTTGGGACTGCCCGAGACGGTGGCAGTTTGCTGGAGAGTTTCCCTGTTAACCTATCCGACACGGGTCGCCATCCCGCAGAATGGATGCTGGCGTGGAAGTAATCACCAAACAAAAAAAAAAACAAAAAAACAATAATAAAGAAGGGAAAAATCCACCTCGAGACAAAACGCTCGACCCGAAAACGACTCGAGACCCGCCATGGAGACACCGAGTGGACCGAGACACCCCGATTCCCATTCGGCAGTCCGATCCGGCCTGGTGACCGATAATAAATCAGTTACTTAATGATCTTTCCTAAATAAATCGCTGCCATCGTAGCCACCGTGTCGGTTCGGAGGTTCGGTACGCAAGGATGGCACCCGAAAAAGGAAGCGACAGGAACGCACGAATCGAGTGCGAGAGGATCGCTGTCGTTGCCGTTAGTACTCGTGTCTCGGGAAGCGTTCAATGCAGCGTGGCGTTGGATTACCGCGCTGGATACACAGGCTATCCACATCCAAAATGTTTGTTTCCACTTCGCTCGCCTGGGCTTGTCGTCTTACGCGAGTCCTTCCGCGGCAGCACGGATCGTCCGGGATCGTGGTGCAATGGCGAATATGGGAGAGAGGGAGACTGTAGACACCGTTCCCTTGACTAATGTTTTGTTTAACTCGTATAAACAATGTGTTGAGGACAAGTTACAGGTATTTAAACATTCCTTGCTTTCCTCTGCCGTCTTTGCGTGGCCGATCATTATCCACGAACCAATCTGAGTGAGATGGGCCGGGATGGGCGCTGAGTGTACGGATCGACTTTGTAGGTCTGCCACGAGTGCAGGCAGACAAGCAATCTGCAAGCAAAAGCTCTGCAACCTCAACCAAGCCTTACGGCCGATAGACCGTGAATGCAAGATCTAAATTATGGGAAAAAAGTCCAAGCGAAGCAAATTTTCGTCGTATAACAACAGGGAATGGAACTGGGAGAAGTAAATTCGCTCCAGTAATGCTGCAGTTTGTCTTACACACAAAAAAAGCAATAAATTTAAGCATCACGAAACTTGTATTTGCATCGTTTTCAAATCACAATTGAATATCTTCAAATTGTTTGATGAAATATTAAACAAGCAGTTGAATAAAATGCCAACAATGTTGCGTGTATTTATTGCTTCTAGCAAAGTCTATTAAATGAGGTGGAAAATACCTCGTAACCCACTGGAAAACGGCATGCACATCGCCTTGCACCCACCCGAAGGTGATGTGCTAGCGAACGCGGCACGAAACATACGGCCTTGACAGTGACGCGCGATAATTGTATGCAAAATTCTTAATTACTTCTACCATCGCAGCCGGAACTGGTCGGCCGGTTAGACAGGGGGCTCGCATGCATTCAGCACATTCGACTATAGAACGAGTTAATTTTAATGCGCTACTAATCAGCGATCAATGCACCGCCGGGTCGACGGAACATCAACATCACAATTATGCAACCGTACACGCACGATACGGCTGGGCATCGGATGTTGCTGCATGATTTCGGAAGGTTGCTTCGATGCGAAAAAGTTAAGGTCAGAATCAATTTACCCACCAATTAGATGTTGTTATGCTCTAGTTTAGGTCGACATTAAAATGCGTTAGACTTTGTTATGAATTCTACCGGTGGTGAGGCCAATTTTATGCCAATTCAATTTGGATGTTTTTGTGCGCATGCTTTTCTGGAAGATTATGGACGTTATTTATGCGAGAAAATAGATGACTGTATGATACAATGTCCAATGGTTACGGCTAGACATCGCTTTCCTATTTCCCAAAAGCAACCTCCAGGCAGTAAGACATAGACACGCAGTGTAGTGGTGAAACACAATATGAAATACGTCAATATTATTACCGAACACAAAAGTTATGAAAACAAAATCACTGTAACAATACAACCAATAAGTAAGGAAACGTAACATAACAACAACTGGTCACCGGTAAACAAAGGCATTAGACAAATTCCCACCGGTTGCGATGGGTTTCCGAATAGAAAACAGGTTTGCACCGGACCTCAGCGTATCAGAGCGCCGGGGAAAAAGGTCTCAGGTACAAATCAGGTGTGTTACGCAGGAATTGCACGGGAGTGTTGAACAGTGCTTTTGTCCGAGTGGAACATATTTTTTACTACTTTACCCTAAAATTTATTGCGCAATAAATTTAACCTTTTTTTTTTGTTTTGTTTGTGCTCCAAAACCTACATGCTGCACTCGAGCAGAAAAGTTTTCTCACTCCTTGTTGCATCCCTTCTTCCGATTAACACTCTACCTGTCTGTTGCTACCTTTTCTGTCCGCTGTCAACATCCTTCCAAGAGACGCGCTGGGATGCTTGCGTGTGGGATGGTACAACTGGTACCATACGGTAAACCAGAGCAATTTTCACCCAGAGTCAATGTTCTTCCCGGCTCGGTCCCAGCTTTGTCGTGCACTCTTGTACGAAGGTGTGTTTGCCAGCACACGCAATCGTACGTTACTGCCTGACTCCTATTGCTCCTATTGCTTCCTTAAGGCTCAATGGTCGTGATAGGACTCAAATACCAACCATCAGCGCAACTACCCGATGGTGATCGTAAACACGTGATCATCCGTTGCTGACGGGAAAGGGGACGATCTGCACTAACAAGCACGATACAATTTCTGACCAAAGGACTTAACGCCTGTTTGGTGAAGTTAAAACCACTTCTGCTATGTTAACAGAAGACACAGGGAAGAAATCTCCCAGAAGTTCATTAAAAAAAATCTCTCCCAAGAAACTATCCTCACGACGGCAGGATTCGCGCTGGTTTTCTAATGCTCGGTAGTGCGGTCCAGCGATCGACATTTTAAAAACTCCCGAAAACGAGACAACAACAAAAAAACACGACAAAACGACAGCACAAAATTCCCAAAACTGTCACACCGAGGGGAAAATATATGGATTTTAGGAATCCGTTTTCCTGATGCTGCCGTCTGCCTTTGCCGAGTCCGTTTCGTGCATCTCGCCCGCATGTCGCACACCGTTCGTCCTGGATGGCGATCGTTGCGAGGCGGTGTCGGGGTGTTCGAATGCCCTCAATCCTGCCCACGGGCAATAGCTAGAAGGTAGCCGTAGTTCAAACACCACTTGGCACCGTTGGCATCGTTGCGATCGCAAGGGATTTGTGTTGTCTTGGAGTGGTGTTTCTTACTTTCGTTGAACGATTGTTTTGGGGTACCTTTAGCTTCCTTTTTTTTTGCATCGTCAGCTTCGCAACAGCCGGACGATGTCGGATGCCTAATTGGATTGCGTTGGGAATGAAATTCTCGCTACCACCAACAAGAAGTTCAACAAGGCGCCAGCAGATATAGTTTTTTTATTTCCCTCTGCTAAACACACGCTAGTCAAGGAGGTACGTTTTAATTATGTCCCGTTCAATAATGCTTGTCTCTTGAATATTTTTTGGTTTTCCGTTTTGTTTGAAACCAATTGCAACATTCCACGGCTATCAACTTTCATGGTTTGCTATGATAACCCTCAAAATGTCACGTCCAATTTGCACCCTTTCACCATTCTCCCACCCAGATCTCCTTCTGCGCCATTAATTTCCAGTACCGTCCCAGTCGAAAGTGGCCCTTTAATTAACTTTCCAGCTCAGGAAAGCAAAACAGTTTGGGCGAGAAAAACAAACGGCTCCTCAAAAAGGGGGCGAAAACAATAAGCCATTTTTTCCATTCCCTTTTCCACAAACGCTTTAATCAAATATGCACTCCAGATCGAGAGCGGTCTGTGTAGGTGCCGTCCGCAGCTCTATTGTTTATTACACGGGCTGTTCGATGATGCTCCATTGCTCCGGCCACTATGACATCATTTGCGAAACACAGACACACACACTGCCGAGCGCGCCAGTTCGCATGCTGGTATGCGACGAACAAAGCACGGTGATGCACTTTTGCGAGCTGTTTCTGACTTCCCCTGCACGGCAGCATATCAGCTAGCAAAACAAAAGCGCTACATGTGTTAAACGAATCGTGCATCACTTCCGCACCCAGGCACCCGGCCGTTCGATTCGGCCCTGCGCAAAAACCGCCCCAACCTGTACCGTGTGTGTTTTTTTTTTCTTTCAACAATTAACTTCGTGTTCAAGTTTGAATTTCCTATTATGAATGTGTGAACGTGCACGGGGCAGTGATGACGGCGATGGTCTTAACCGTGAAAATGCACCGGTCCGCCCTTCGGCGGCAATACCCGCAATCTGCCCGGCTGCCTTCGGCGTTGGATTGACCCTACAGCGCACGGGCCCGGGAGATTCGCCAATGGAGCATTGAGGTTTAATTTATGGTTGTGAGAGAGTTGCCACCTCTCCGGCAAACTGGCACCCCCTGGCGCCACCCCACCTTCTTGGTGGTCCACCAACGCTTGTTCAAGTGCGTTGTTTTGCTACACTGATTTAAGTTTCAGCCGCCGATGGAGTTCGCAGATGGATGGTAGAAATGACTATATATTTTCTATCCATCCCACCAGCTCCGTCACCAGCCACGGTTTGGGGTCTCTCGGCTTAATTTATGCGAAACTTCAATTGCTTCAAACGTGAGTGCACGTTGTTTCTAATGCTTCTCTTCTGCGCCGCGTAACGCTCACCGGTCCGGGAAGACACCGCATCGATTTCGTAGCTGACCTACGCTACGACCGGGCCGTGGAGTAGCAACTTGAGCCACGGCCCGGAGTGCAATTGGGCAGCAAAGTTGAGGGTCTACCGCCGCCATAGACCACAAGCACTTTGTAGGCCGCTACAAATGGTCCGCTTTTGGGGAGGGTGCAACCGGCCGGAACCGGTCCGCTTCGGACCGAAGGCGTTCCATCCGCACCATCCGGGTGGTTTGAGGTCTTGCGGAGCATTTTACCGGTCTTTGAAGCCAGTCTAGGTGCGTGCCAATGTTGAACGATCACGTAACACGAACGAAACACGATGGATGCGTTTTTTCCCGGAGCTATTTCCATGCCCCCGGTAGCATCTGCACCGGATGCATTCCGGTTTGGTTGCATTTGGCACCTGTATCTATTGCCCTTACCCTGACGCGAAAGCAGTCACTAGACAGCTCGCTATACATGAAGCTGTCCCACGTGTTGAAGGAATTGTTTTGGTGGTGACTAAATTTAAATTTTATGAAGAGCATAAAACTAAGAATGAGAACCAGGATTATGCAAACAATTCTGGGGAACTCATTTTCGACCATGACGAGGTAACGGCACCGACGGCACTTGTTTTACAATTTATTGTCCCAAATGATTTGCATTGCACGGTTTACCGACTTTCGCAACGACTGAGTGCAGCTGATGCATCAAGTGCATCCAGGCGGTGGTAAACTTATTTGGCCACAGCGCGGCCATTACTTTGCTTCACGAACGAAGGGAAGGAAATTATAAAATCACATAAATCTGCTTGACTTCTGGTGAAAACATTACATACGGTGCGATTTAACTGCTTCCCGTATGTAAACTCATTAACATTCGGCAGGTTCGCCAAATCAAAAATGGAGTACAAGAGTTTACGGTCGGGTGAAGTAGTGAAGCATAGTTGAATGCATTTTGTAACTTTCTTTCAGGGGTCATCTTAATTTCCCCACAAGAGGCACAATTCAATCGAATTTCTCACAGTTTCTCACGGAGCACTGATAAGGCAATGGATGTCGTGAAGCTGCGGTATCTATCCTTATTAACTAAAGATACTGTAAACAGGCATTCAGCTTCCACTCTTACACGCCAAGCTTGTTTGCCGGCCATTGTGAAGCTGCACGATAGTGATCTACAACACAGGTAGCAGCTACCAAGCTTACCCTGATTCCGCAAAACCGATGACATAATCCGTGCCGGGAGCCGCTGCTTAATGTTCAATTTTGGACGAGTGTTTCTAGGAATCTTGCACCACGTCCCCGCCACGATCTGCCGGAATTCGTTGACCTCATTAAAAATTGAATCTTGGAGGGTCGAAGCACTTCAAAAACTCCCGCTGCCCAGTGTGGTTACCTCTGGTCCGCAAAACCCCATGTGTGTGTTTTAAGATTTGATGAGCGGTTTGAGCAGTTCTTCAAGTTCCCGTCAAAGCCGTCATGCCGCCAGAAGCAGAAGCTCCCCGGGCCGGACGGTTAGCGGCAAAGCCGGCAAGTGCTGCCAGTGCTCCAACACGAGTGTCCTTGAGCGTACGTCCGAGTGGCAACCCTTGGCTACCAGTCTTCTTCGGGAGGGAAGTCCTCCAATCGGACGATGGTCCAACACTTGCCACTTGTTTGAAAGTTTATTTTCTTCCCGCAGCACTCGAGTTTTACGAGTTCCAAAAACAAAGCAGGAACGAGCCGGAGATCAAATCGATCTCATGCACGGAACTTCATCTAAACATGCCTTCCCGGTGCGCTGTGCCAAGATCCGGATGGGACGTGAGGCGGTACACTGAGATTCCATGCGCGTCAGGTGTGGGCAGGTGTCTTAGGTTGACTTTCGCCAAAAAAAAAGATCCACTCACATACGCTCAGAACGCTCCATGTGCCAACGCTTTTGCGGGGACTGTTTCGCGTTACTGTACTGTAGCGATGTAAAAAAACGAACACTTAAGTGGTCCTAATAAATTTCGTTCGCCGAAAATTTGGCGTGTTTTGAGTGAGCCTTCTGGTGCCCGCAGGTTGGCCGCGGTTTCGGTGATTGAAGTGCGCTCAACCGAAACCGCCGCGAAAAGCGTGCCCGGGCGCGCACTTGTTGGCAGCTTATGTCCACGGTCGGAATCACCGGTTTGCGCCGTATGATTTTTATTATTTTACGAGCGTGTTCCATTAACGTGCGCCGTGTTGTTAAATCAATTCGGAACCCGTTGCACACAGTGCCACTGCATTCCTCTTCGCTTCGGGGCTTTTGCGCCAATTGACGATCGACCGTCAAGAATAAGTCCAAAACCGTTCTACAAGGCGGATGCTAGAGAGCATCAGCCGGTACGCCATTTCGCTGGTGCATGGTTTTGTAGTGTGATTGTAATGTTTCTGTTTCGATTTAATGGCCATTACGCTGTACCGTTTATTGGATGCAATATAACCTCCACCGGCAAGAACAATAGGCGAATGCGAATATTGCTCTCACATTCATGGCGCGCGCGTACGCACGAAGGGCATTCTATGCGCAGGCCGACGAGGAAGGGAATGCAATAAATAATGTGTTGCTTATATAACATACTGGGGCCTGGACTGTGGCGAAGTACGGTACGCAGTTTGGATGTTGGTTTGCAAGTTTTGTAGCGCCCCAGTGCCTTAGGCGTTGCGTAGACGATCACGTGGTTACGGTGCGCTATCATGCGATACTTTGTCATCTCGTGCACATTTTCGCACCGATGATGTATTGCTTCCCCAAACTCGCTACCTCGCTCATCAGCATCAGGGTGTGTGGCCAGCCCATAATTTGTCCAGAAAAATGTTGAGCGATCAATTCGTCATATTACTCGACGCCAGTCAAGGTGCAAATTCGCTTTCCGCAATCTTTTCCAGCGGGGTTGAAAATCAAGGCCGGCGAGCGTTGCAATTAGAATAGTAATTGAGCGACGGTAGCAGCGAGAACAATATCTGTTTTGCATTGCTCAGATGCCAGATGCTGACGCTGGATGGGGGTTTAATCGATTTTCCCATCGTGCTTATGGGAAAGCGTTTTGTAGAATTGGACTTTCGTTGGAATTAAATCCGAGCTGACCGAGAAACGAGTTCAGTATTTATTGGAAAACTTTAGACGAGATCTTCTCAAGATCCTTGGGTAAACTTCCAAAAACTGGTCTAAAAGAAGTAATTCAGATTTAACTAAAGTAACCAGCTCAGAACTCCAAAGGACAATTAAGCATTCCCATCGGAAGCAACACACACCCTACCGAGTCCTCATTCTGTATCAACCCTTCGCTTTGTTGGGCGCTTCGCCGCAAAGAAAGCTTCCACCCTATCGCAATGCACGGTGGCGACCGAAGCCAACGTTAGTTTCATTTTATTTAATTGTGGCAATTTTTTATTACAAAAAGTGTCCCTACCCTGCCCCCAGCAACAGGGTGCGCGCGCGCTCCAGTTTGCATCCCACGCCATTATGCGCCGCAGTTTCCATTTTCTCCATTGTTATTGCGATGCAAACCACAGTGCCGTGCGTTTGCAGTAGCACACCGTAGCCGCATTTCCTTTCCGTCTGGGGGAGCTCGCGTATGGGTTGTTTTTTTTGTTTGGTTTTGTTGCACTCTCAACTTCATTTTTCAACTCAAACCCGGACCCGGCCATCTCCTTGGACGGCTGTTGGACGGGCTCGTCCGGGCAAAGCAAACGATCGCTTTCGAAGTGTGCGTTTTTGTTGTTCTTGCTGTTTTGCCATTGTTGTTGGGGTTGCCCTTGGTGCATAAAATCAGCCACCGGCTCCATTTGCCCACCCGGCGTTGTGTGTGTGTTTTTTTTTCTCTCCTTTTCTCTCTGTCTCTCTCTCTCTATCCCTCTATACCAGAAACCAGGGCGGACCGTTTGTAACGCATTTGCTGCTTTGGAAGGTAACGCATCGGTAATGAGAAGATGCAAATCGATGAGCGAGCGCACTGCGAGCATGCACACTCTGTGTGTGTGTGTGCGCAAAGGGGTAAAAATGCACTTTTTGCTGGAAGAAGGAGATAATAAAGCTTACGAAAAAAAAACAACCACGCTTCATTCAGGAGGAAGTGCAAGTAGTTTAGTGGTTTTGTTTATGTAACCAAAACAATGCATCTGTAACGCGTCCGAACGACGCCGCATAGCGAAACTGGGCAGCAAACCATAGCTCTGCCCTCCGCCTCATTGACCCTTTGTGTTTTGCATTACATCGTACTTTAGTGGATGAAGTTGGGGAAAAAAGCAAACAAACATTTTTGAGACTTTTTGCCCACTGCCGCAATGGGAGGCTGTTTAATTATCTCCAGATCAATCGTGATCAAGCCACCGAGGTAAGGATCAATGCTGGAGGGTTTTCGATGCACACATACACATTGTACATAGTCGCTACATAACAGAGAACATACATTTGTACACCTTTTTTCTGCCCCTCACTATGTGCAACTCACACGGACCGTGACATGAAGTGCAAATTTTGAGCTATTGGAAAATTAAGTTTCCGGTGCGCTTGGTGCTGTCGTAAGCACTCAACTTAAGAGAAAGCAAGAAACATCGATGCGAGTGTTCTCATACAGAAGAAGTCCCGAACTTTTCATTTTGTTTCATTCAAACTTTGAATTCCCACAGCTGGTTTCGAACAGCTGATTTGGATCATATTCCTTTGTTCAAACGGTGAAACACAAAAGCGGATAAGTGAAAAGCATAAATCACGAAACGATTTGTACACGAACTAATAAATACAACACCAAACGGGCGATTTTTAAAACAACGAAAAATAATAAAAGCAAAGAACGAAAGCATACAGGTTAGTATTAGAATTAGAAAACTATAGCTGACAAAGGAAGGAAACAAACAAACAGAAACAAAAAAACAGTTCCACAAACACCACCGTGTCCATATCTTACCGGCACTCGTGCGCGCTTTCGTCCGCTGCGGCTTCATGTGCGGGCTGTTCATGGCAGGGCGCGGGTTGGACTGTCCGAACGTGGCACCACCGTGCTGGTGGTGGTAACCGTACCCGCTCGTATCGTACCCCCCGTACGCCGACTGGCCCGTCCCGTCGAACAGGCCGCCACCACCGGTACCGGAAGTGTGCGATGCCGTCCCGCTGCCCGCATTGCTTTGGCCACCGTGCACACCGCCGAGCCCACTTCCGGTCGGCTGGCCGCCATTCGCATGGCTACCGGTTACCCCACCGTTGCCGCCACCCACCGTCCCGCTGCCGGTCGTACCTTCGCGCTGCTTTGGTTGGTTTTGGCCTCCGCTGCCACCGCCACTGCCGCCGCCGCTGCCGCCCGATCCGTTGCCACCGGTCAGGCACGGTTTCACGTCCAGCCCGCAGCTGTCCGCCGTCTGGCCGGTCGCACCGCCACCACCGACGACCCCACCGACGCCACCGAGCGCCCCACCCGTACCGACCTGGGCCTGGTGCATGAACGCGTTGATCGTGGCCTGATATTCGGCCGGCGCCGTCTGTACCGAGTCGGGCGTCGAGTCCTTCGGGGGGGTCGGCGGGAAGGAGAAGATATGCTGACCGGACTGGCCCGTCTGCACCTGGCTCAGCTTGTCCTGTGGATCCTGCGGGCAGGCGAACGGGCTGCCCCACGCACTGCTCGACGCGATCGGTTTGGGTGGGTCGCTTAGCCAGGACAGTGGACCGTGGAAGTGTGGCCGGCAGACTTGGGGTGAAACGTGTGACGAGGTCATGCGGGATGCTGTAGGAGAAGCGAAAAAAAACAGAGAGATTTAGAGGGTGAGAAACCGATAAGACACGATGGTAGATTATTTTTATGATTAAAATAAAATTAACACTACGATATGGATTTATAGTTTTGTAACATAACGTTTGAGTGCAGTCGTTTGTCAGTGTATTCATACGCAAATTTGGGAAATTTAGGATGTCCAGCGATTCCGAAGTCTTTCAGATTCATGAGAAATAGTTGGGGCCCTTTCTGGACCCTTCAAAGATGAACTGAAATTTATCTAAGAATAAATTACAGATATAGAATTCTCCCAACTGTTTGACATTTTCCCACAATTGTTGACATGGATACTAATTTCAGTTCAGATTATAAAATTTGTAAGAGTTTCAGAAAAGACAACATTTCTAGTTAGAATTCGGATCTACCCTAGTTTAAACTTTAAAATTCCAAAAGTCTTGAATTCTTGAATTAAGACTTGAATTTAAAAATCACAAACACTAAAAGAATGTGTCTACCAATAAATCAAACCATTTTGGACTGACATATTTGACTTGATAGAAAGATTTTTAAATGTGTATGTTAAGAGAGTTTTGCACAGAATCAATTTCATTCGAGTTTATAAATGGTTTTAAGATTCCAACTAGAGCTTTACACATTCCACTTCAACATGAAAATCATCCAGTAATGGTTCTAACTTCCAAATTTCATCTCAAAACCACTGTCAATGATCATCCTCCTGGTAAAGTGGGTCATTTTATGGACATATATACTACACGTCAAACCTCAACTGGATTCTGTAAGCTTTATTGATGCATTTTTTGTATTATTACTACATTAAAATGCATCTCAAAAGTCTTTCGCTAGTGCCCGATCCCGACACGAGTGACTTCATTCGCAGAGTCCGCGCCGTTTACCCGTGTCCCCAATGTGCGGATGTTTGTCTGCGTGTGTAAGTGTATAATTTTTCGTCATAACAGTACCCTTAATAGGTGGAATTATGAAAAATGCTGCACCTTCTTGAAGGCGTTGTTTTCTTCGTCGGTTTTGTGCTTTGTTGCGCGGGTCCACCATGTTGCGCAGGGACCTGGCTTGACACACTGGTCCACGGCACTGTATGTAAGCGATGTAGCAGCAGAAGGACACCGTACCCCCCAAGGCACCGATCGCAACAACCGATCGTTGAGGTGCCGAGAAAATGAGCGAGCGCACAAAACACAACAAAATCCAAAACGGTCAGCCGCGCTGAAGTGACTGGCCCTTCTGCCAGTGCTAACCCATACATCACCGGGCACCGGCAAGGAAACGCTGCCCGGAGGGAATTTTGGGTTATTCGCGGTTACTGCACGGATACAATGGTGCAATGAGGTTTCTCCAGCGAGCCGCACCCTTTCGCAGAGTCGCCCATATTTCCGCCCGATCTTTGTCACACAAGGAGGGAGGGGGGGGGGGGGGGGGGTGCTGAGGTGTGCCACCACTGTCGATGATGATGGCGGTAGCATACTTGCATACTTGCATATTTCCCAGCAAATGCCCAGGCCCATAAACCTGCCAACCGAGCTGACAGATATTTGCCGCCGTTGCCGCACGTCGTGGCCGCTGCGGCAGTGGCTGAATACTGTCGTAAAAATTTACCACCACCCACCATAACTCCCACCCCTTCACCCCTGACACACGATCACTGATTCCTTGGCGGAAATCAAATGGATTGAAAGGAAAAATCGGACACAAAAACGGGCAGAGAAATTCCCCAGCGCTAAACTTCCCCAGCGGGAAGCAGGGGATGGGTTGGGAATAAAAATTTATGTTCAATAATAATGAATGATTATAATTATTAAACAGCAAGTGCACCTTGCACCGTCTCCGGGCCCGACTGGGAAAGGTGGAAAAAAGCATTAAATGAAACATTTCCAACGCGTCCGACAACTGTTTTCACTTGTTTTATCTTTTTTTTTTGTTCGCCCCAAAATGCCTCCGGAGATGAAAATTCACCTCAGATTGATCGGTAGGAAATGGTAATAAATTCAAACACGATGCCCTGCATTACGATCACCATCGATGGGAAGAGGAGCGATTCCATCCCGGAGCAGGGTAGGTTGTCAAAATAGAGCGATTAAAATTTATCTCACTGCAATCGGAAAGAAATCTACGGAGTTTGAACTCGCCAAACCGTAAAGATCTCGCGCTCGATCATGATCTCTGGCTATTCTGTAGAATAGCATGTATGTAACCCATACACGGTGCAGCCGAGTAATACGAGCTTCTTCCTGTGCTGCTCCATTTGAATATCATAATACACAGCGAGCGAGCTTTTCATGTGGCGATCGGATGATCGATCGGCGATTGGAATCAGGTAAATGCACGTGATAATCGGATTAACGCTGTTACCCATGAGCTTAGTGGGACAGGTGTAAAAGACGGAAGAATATAAAGAATATGAATCTCCCCAGCGTTGGATAGAGATCGATGGCAACGATCGCCGAGAGATCGATCATTTTGGGAAGCTTAGACGCTTAGGAATGTTTGCTTGAAGAAGAACTTTGAGCATATAACATTTACAGCTTGACCATCAGGATGGAAGTTGTGTCGTTTAGACGTAGCTAAACTCCCAATCCGAATAGCACAGCTTTTCGCGAGATGATTAATTTTTCAATTACACATAATGCAAAGCATATTAAAACATTGCACTACCAAACCAAATTAAACCACCTTCGCGTACAGCCCATTTTCTGTGTCGTAAATCAATCAACCCGTATGCTACCCGTTTGCAAGTGTGCAAGTGATCCCAAGGTCCTCGGCAGTTCAGCATTCCGTTGCAAAGTAGTGCAGCAAACAAATCACCGATCGCTGCGGAATCGATCCGCGAGGGTTGCGATTGCTGCTTCAGCAGCAACACAAAACGTACCAAAACGTGACGAGCCCGGTGTCGAGGATGCATTCCCGTGCTGCAGGCTGTGAAAGCGCCTCGCTGTAAACCGAAGCCTGCGATAATAATAAATAATAAATAATTATCATAATAATAATAATAATATTATGATCCGTATGCCGTCCGGGTATGTTCGAGTACGAACGAAAGCAACAAAAAAAAAACACAAACCGTTTGCATCGTTGCCGCACACTTCCCGAGGCATCGTTGACGACCGGAAGGGATTGGACCATGATTGCCCCCGATCGTTGCCCGACGCTGCCCGTTCGGAATCGGTTGCGTCGATCCGCACGAGAGATCCGTCAAGACAAGTCAAGTTAACTCCTCGTCAGGGTGATTTGGGATTTTTTTTAGGTTCGTTGTTCGTTCGCCTCTCCGCCGCTGCCCTTGTCGAGCAGGACGAGAAGGAACGTGGAAGGATCCATTCTGCTTCCAAAACCAACCAGCCCGCCCGTGCAAGAATTATGACCGATGGATGAATGGACGGACGGATGATGGAGAGCGTGCGAGATTCGTTTCGATCGGGAGTTCGGGGTCAGGACTATTCACAGGAGGGGTTCACACCAGGGGGACGGAGAGAGCGGCGGGCCTTTGTTGCCTGCATTTTCCACCCGGACACTCCGGCAAAACCCGTCCCACGTTCTTACCAGCACTGCGGTGCCGGGTCCACTTTGGCGTGATTCATTGATTTATGTGCGTTAAGATGATCGATCGATCCGCCAGGTTGTTGCCGATGGTGGATTAAAACGCGCTGTACTGCCGGGCCGGGCCCTTCAGTGTAATGCGTATCGGGCGGTGGGGAAGGTTCGAGCGTGTGTGTCGCTCGCTAGCAGCACGGCCTTTAGAAGCCCGTGTGGGTCGTCACGGTTGCACCGATAGTAGCACCGGGAATGAAAGTTTTTGATTGAGACAATGCGTCGTGTGCGCTGTGGACCATTACCATCGTGTCCGAATGTAAAACAGGTAAAACGTGGCCAAAAGGGGTTTTTTTTCCACCCTACGCTAGGTGATCGATCAAACTGCGTCTCGAGAATATAAGGTATTTTAAGGGGTTTCCTCCGAATGTACGACACATTCCATGAAGACATTTTTTGTGAATTTCTTGAGAGTTTATTGCGCTAAGCTCTTAAAACTTGCTCAATATTATAAAATTACAACATAAAGCGATAGTTATTGTACACAAACTTCACGCAAAGTACCAGGACCCCGCTAATGCTGAGAGAAATCTTCAGCATGGAGGCAGACAACTCCTCCCTTATTGGCTTCGTATCAATCCAGAACAAGTCTTTTACTCCGCCACACACACCAGTTACCCCCCCCCCCCCCCCCCCCCCTCGTACGAACGGTGTAGGAACGTATTCAACACATATTTTACAGCATCACATCATGTCTAACAAGCACAAACAACAATGAAATCATAAAATTTATAATGCTCACACAGCAAGCCACAGCCCCGGTGTACTCGGTACGCGGGTAAACCGAACCTGCCCCAGCTAGCCCAGCATAATGCGCTTGGGGAAGTGTGCTGACGCTCCTAGCTTCGGTTCCAACGATAACGGCCCCGATGGAAGCGCAGGCGAAACCCGGCCCGGAATGGTGGGTAATAGAAGAAAACAAATGATAAATACCTGTAATAACATTAATACAACGTACGAACGAGGCGTAGCGTGTAGTGTAGCACGAGTGTAGCAGCGATAAAAGCGAAGAAAAGGAGTTGCAACAACGACGACGATGGGAGGTATGGAGAGATGTGTATTTTCCCCAACACAACTAGTCAGCGCGCGTATGGCCAGAGGAAGAGGAAGCGGATGACTATCAGGAGGGTAACATCAATGCTCCCCAGAACAGAAGACGCTGTGATTTGATTCGGAGCACGAACGAACCATTCTTTCTGCTCGCCTTTTTATTCGCTCGGCTCTGCTGTCAATGTACATCCAGCCGCTGGCTGCTAGCTTCGCCTCCGTCCGCCCGGGGTAGGTTGGTTCGAGGGAAAATAGGCTGTTTCTTAACTGACCAACTTTTTTTTTCGCCCTCCCATTCTGTGCTTTTCTGTGTTCGCTTCGCATCCCCATCTCGCATGTTTCCGCCGACAACTCCCCAAAAGCAGCTACGTGCACAGACGTATGGCGGAGTTATGATTTATCCCGCGCGCGCACAACATACGAACGAAACAAAAAAAAACGCGGTACGGTATCTGCTCCACCTTCACCACGTACCAGGATCTGCCGATCGATGTTTGAATGTGACTGGAATCGCGCCCCGAAGAGTACGGGCACGTACGTACAATTTATTACTATCAGCATCATTTCCGAGCCGAGGATCATCGGATGGATCAGATGGATCACACGGCACGGAACAATCATCCTTCGCTGGTTTGGCCTGGTTAGCTTAGATCTGCTTGCTGGAACGTCCGTTCCGTTCGCGGCGAAGTGTTTTCGTAGCATTGTTTTAACCTTAAAAATTTGTTCCACTCGTCGGCTGCCACCGGGGAGTAGCCGGCCAGCCAGGGGGAAACATATCTTCCCCGGACGATATCTTCCTTGTTAGATCTTTACTACCAAGCGATGGAATCCTGGGTGCCGGGGACCGGGCCGGTATCACACAAATCACGATCAAATTGTATCCGTGAAATGTCCACGAAACGAGTACGGCTGCCACCGGTGCAATAAATTGGACACCCCGAATCCCGAATGGGGATAAGGACCTCGGGACGATAATTTCAAACGCTGCCCAACCCCCTTCGTTCGGCCACGGTTTTAATTCGTTCGATTAGAGAAGATGTGCCGGTGGATTGGTTATTTGGTTTACCGGGCGTCCATAATCCCCGGCACGGCTCATGCTTATCATTATTTATGATTATGATCTCATGATGTCAGTTGATTACCCGGTACGCCTTTACAATGACCGTCAAGCGCAACACTCGGCCAACGCTCGTCAGCGATCGTCGAATTATTGTTCATTTTATTATGCTACAACAAACGATACGATAGTTGTGACCTCAATGTTTTACGAAATTCGCCCGACGATGTAGCAATTGTTTGGGAAGGAGAAGGAGTTCAGCTAGATACAGTATCAGCCGTGCTGAGCTCTTACCTGTACATCGACGAGGAAGAGATCTTTTTTTTTAACGAGAGTTTTATGAACATAAATCGAAGGCTATCGGTTACTTCCCACAGCTCGGTAGAACTAGTCGGCCCCACTATCCCCGTGTGGCATGGATGTGGAAGACCCCCACCTGTATACACCTTATCGTGCGGGAACTATCACTAAAGCCTTCCGAACAGCTGTCGAACAAAACGATCATCGCGTATCATCGAGCTCCAATTTCGCGTGTGTTGTGAGCACCAGCTAATGGGGTGTGTATAACGCATGGCTAAACTTCTTCATCATCACCGCAGCGCATAGTTGTCGGTGATTCTCCGTTTCTCAACCCATTCGTTCCTGGGGCTGCTCATCACCTACCCGTGGGTAGGCAAACGCATCCCGTACAAGTCATCGGCAAAGTGTCAACGATTAATTTGGAAGCGAGATCACGATGTCCGATCTGGATCCCGAATGGCCACTGATCACCAATGTTCGATCGCTCGTTCGGGGACACACTGGGAACCTCTCCCGTACTCCTATCAGCACGATTACGATCGAAATCTATAAATCTACGCATGCCATTCCGGCCATCGGAGGTCTGGCGGTGCGATGGCAACCACGGCTGCTGTCATCTCCGAACCGATCGTCCCGTTCCCGCGTGTATCGAGTGGCAGCAGCACGGTGGCGTTTCTCGCTGTCCAGCACCAGGATCGCCGGTTCCCGGGAACGGTGCCGATGCGGGCAATCCACGGAATTGTTTAATTAATTCAATGTTTATGCCAGTTTTTCTCGCTGGCTCGGACTGCTCGGGATGGGGGATTCTACCCGGCCGAAATCTCACCGCGGTATCAGATTACGTGGCAGAGAAACAAGTTGTTCTAATCACGTGAAGCGTGTGGGGACACAGCCGAAAATTAAGCGACGAATGCGGTGAAACAAAAACACAACAACTCTCATAAAAAACGTGTATAGGCATCAACCGTAGAATCGTGGTGGAATGAGCCGCGCATAGAGAAGAAATGTTCGCCTTTCGTACGGCATTCGGAATTCTGTGGCTGAGCGTTGAATTTCCTGGAAACAAGACATCCCAGAGCAGAGAAAAATAACCCGACTACTGTGGCAACTCATGGGAGTCATCCAGATGGAGGATAGGCTTTCGATCAAGCAGGTTCAAGGTGTTCCATCTTCTACAGCTAGTTAGCGGGGGTTTTGGGATAGTGAAGTCACCTCACTTGCTCACGGTTGGTATCTTAGCATCTCAAGCTTCGAATTAGCAGCGTCCCAAAAATAGCATCTCGCGCATAAGCGCCATCAGCGCCACCCAGAATGTATCAGCGCTCCTGAAAAAGCGTCCCGATCTCCTTAACAGTCCCGAATTTAGCTGCTTGTCTCATACATTCCAATGCCCCATTATAACATGCTTCGCGTTGTATACAATGTGATTTTTGTCACAATCCGCAAGATTCTTCGGTGGAACAATCCGATAGCAAACACACACAACGCAAAAAATCGCGAAACTCTGCGGACACATCAAGAGTGCCCAACCAACTCGGTGTTGCCATTCATGCCCTTATTCTTGCAGCGTACCCGAAGCTGCCAAAAACATTGTTAACCTCCCGGGCTTGCGGTTCTCTTGCTTGTACCTCGATCGATTCGATTCCTGTGGGCCCCGCAGTGGCCTTTCTGTTTCGGGTCCCATTCACTTCATCCCAAGCTGTGTAAATTTAATTCCAAAAAAACGCTCCGGCACCGGACTGTTCCAGTTGTTCCAGGGCGGTGCGCGTTTCATTTTTCCACGGTGGGAACAGAAACACGATCGTATTGCTTTTCTCGGTGGTTTGGGGTTGGGCCCACGGATGTCACACACACAAGAGCGCGGGAGCACCCATTCAATTCAATTGATCAGTTGGAGGCTTTTCGGGAGACCCCGGTTTTTTTTTGTCAATGCCAGGACGAAAATGCGCGTGGTCGCGATGCGTAGTTGATCGGCAGGCGATTTAAGCATCCGGTTTGACGAGCACGCTGGCACAGGACGAACAGGGTCCGGGCCGTGCCGTTCTGCACGGGACTATCACAATAAGGACGTGGCGGACATTCAATCAGCGGGATTAGCAATTGAACGATGGCACTGCCCCTGGGTCGGCTGATTGTTGTGCCTCCGCCAGGGGCATTGTTCGGGGCAGCCGTATCGCATCGAGCGACAGGTTTAACGATATGTCTCGTTTGTTTTGCACAGCGAAACGACGCGATGAATGTCTTCGGAGCACTCGTGTGGTTGTTTTTTTTTGTTTTGTTTGTTTGTTTCCTGTTACCAAGCCCTTGGCTATGTGCTTGCCCCCATCTTAAACTTCAGCTACGCATCTCGGCCGAACAAGAGTTGCTTGAGGGGTACGAGCAATGCTTCACCTGCAGCTGGTGGATTCAGTGGCTTCAGTGGTGCCTTTTTAACCGGCATGAAGGTTTGCGTTATGTTTTTTTTTAACTTCCCTTTCTTTTCCACCCGCCTGCACGGGATGCGCCATCGTAAAAGCGCCGTAGCCCCACACACTGAAAATGCTTCAAATTAAACAAAAACCCAAAAAAAACGATCTTATACGGTAGATTTTGTGGAGTGAATATCATCGATATCCAAAAAAACCCGGCAAGAGAAAAACCAAACCAAAATATGCCCGCAGCTGAGGCAACGCCTTTTCAATGGTTCGTTTGTCTCGGTGTTGTTTTTTTTTTCTTGCTTCTCCGTTCCAAACGCTCGTGAAACAATATAATTGAAGCATTAAAAACGTGTAATTGACCACGATTAGAATGCATCACGGAGTGGTTGAATGTTGAGTTCGTTTCAATGGTGGCGGTGGAAGGATTTGCCAAAAAACG
Organism: Anopheles moucheti; assembly: GCF_943734755.1. Lineage (NCBI taxonomy): Eukaryota > Metazoa > Arthropoda > Insecta > Diptera > Culicidae > Anopheles > Anopheles moucheti. The sequence goes on from NC_069140.1 coordinate 28,523,971, forward strand.
AAAAAAAGGTTCGTACGCGCACGCGGTTTGATTGATCGTACCGCGCTGAATGCGGTACTTGGGTGCAACAGTAGTTAAGAACATTAATCGACACGTTGCAGCGTAAGTTATTCTGGTTTTTATTTTCGTTCGACTTGCAATGCAATGTTTAGTGGAATTCGAATGGAATATGTTGTGAGGAAAAGGGATTTTTTTTAATTTTCTTACGGAATATGCAATAATTAACTCATCCACATTAGCTCACGGTAGAAATTGCCATTTGCTGGAATTTTTTGAACGCTTGCATACTTTATGCTCACTACACTCACTACGCGCAATATTGCCGTAAATGGAGCCAGCGCACTGCTCGACTGCTCCCTTGTAAGCAAAGCAGCTGCCGATTCCCACCGATTCTAGTGCTGCCTTGTACGCGTATACCCAACCGGACCACTTTTCCAATATGGTGCGATGCCCATGTAAAAAGCTCAAGGTGTGAAAATGGATTAATTAAGTGTCGATTACCAAAAACCGCAGCCGAGCAAATGGCAATAAATGGAGCTGCAAATGGGGTCGCTTCAATGCGCACTTCGGCCGGGACGCCGAAGTTATTATTAATTAACCTGACCGATGTCCAGCTTCGCGCCGTAACCCATTGAGAGGCAATTTGACCGAGGCCCTTGTTCGGTAGAGCCTATGATGCTTATTTCCACACCACGGGAGTACATGGTGGCGTGTTCACGCACTACCAATTAAAGGATGCTTTCCATTCCGATCGTTCGATCGATCGATTCAGCGATGGGATCGAATGAAGCGGAACGGTGAACCAAAAAAAAAAAAAACTCCCATAACTGAGCACCATCTCGAGGGAAGGAATTTGGAATACTTCACATATTTTCCCTACCGTAGTGATGGAGTTTTTTTGCTTCGAAGATCGACTATCGATGAGGATCGCACGACATTAACGTGATTGCTATACGTATAAAAGAGCCATTCTTTTTACTCCAGCTAGAGAGGAAACCTATCTCGGGGACAAACCGTTTACAGTGGTGCTTTGGCTATGATGAATCTTAATTAAGAAATGCTGATGCCATTTTGCTCACGGTTCCGCATTCCTCCGTACCTATCGGTATAAACGCCGTGGTGGATTTCGTACGTGCAACCATGTACGCTGAAGGGAACGCAAGGAAAAAATGACCAAACACGTTCATGTGCAGCACAAGTGCACACTACGTAAGCGCAAGTGTTCCACGCTGCAACGCTGCGAACAAAGTGAAGTGCAGTTAATTTCTTCATTTATGGTGGTTTGATTTTTATTAAAGACATGCTGGCATCGCTTTGTTTCGAGAAAGCGTTTTTACGTGTGACTGAAAGTGTTCAAACAAATCGCAAGACATTAACGTCCTAAAATCAATCCGGCTGTCAACGAAAATCCTTTCCGATTAACATACTTTGCGCAGGCAGACTTAGAAAGACGTGAACTTTTGGCTCCTTTTTTACAAATTTCTCAGGATACATTTTGAGCTCCACAAAAAATTACCTGAGTTGTCATTTAGAACACCACAATGAATTCCCATGGTGTTTTTTCTTTGCAATTCTTGCACCGGGAGTCTTTTTTTTCGGCGAGTTCAAAATGCCGTATAATTTGGGTTTGTTGCTTCGTTTTTGCCACGTGAACACGAATTAAAGCAGATTGAATGGATGGGTTACATTTAAGCCACATTAAAGTTGTCCAACCGTTGACAGCTTGCTTCGCGTTTTCTTGCTTCTGGGAGTTTGCCACAATTTGCCACAGGAAGGCAACTTTTGCCACGATTGGTACAAAAAAAATCTTAACTCTTCGAGTCGGCAAAGGTGCCTTTATTTATTATGGTCAGTTGTTTTTCCATCACGTCATAGGTCTTTTTCGGTGCCACTAGTAAACTACTCGCTGTCTGTTAGTTTGATGAGTTTAATTAAACTTATTTGCTAGAAAAGAAAGTGAAAGAGGCAGAAATGTGTTGGTTCATAAACACAGAAGCCAATATAACCATGGCTAACTTTGTATGACTTACGATATCAAAACACATCACAAAAACAACGAACTTCAAACGCTAGCAAGAAAGGAACTTTTCTTACAACATTCTACTCAAAAAAAAATTGTCTACAAGCGTTCCGACACTCAACGAGCGGGAGAACCCCCTCTCGGAAGGGCCCAAGAACGCACCTTTCAGTTAAATCGAGGACCCTTCACAAATCACCTGCCTTCACCTGGCCGAAAAGGGAACGCAACCAAATGCGAACCCGAAACACTTGCTGGATTGTAACGAGGACGAATGGAATGAGAATTAAAAAAAAAAAGCACACTCACACAAGCCCACGCTTGCGCCACACGCTCCTGGAACGGTTTACAAACGAACTCCGGGGACAGGACAGGTTTTCTTCGGGTTGCGTTGCAGTCCTTAATTTATGGCCGTAGTCCTGTCGCTGGCACCAGGCAAAACAGGGACTACTGATCCTGACCAGCCGAAAACGGAACCCGAAGTCACTGATCCTTGCGTCGTCCTTTCTGTTTCTCCCGCGTCCGAATCGCTGAATGCCGTTTTACTTGAAGGTTTTTTGGGTTTTGTTTTTGATTGAACTGAAACCCCATTACCATCGCTACTTCGGGGCAAAGTTGTTCCGCGTGTGGGGAGCAAAGGGAACATGATAATAGCAAACAACTACACATAAAAAGCACATGAATCGAACGTGCAGACCACCGGCCGACCCCAGGCCACTGTCTGCAGGCGACCATCGCACCCCAGACGTTTGGAACACGAAAATATGTATTTATTATCAGCGACGGCACGTTTAGTGACCGTTCTCGAGCAGGTGAATGTGTGCTTTCGTGTGGCTTTCCTGCCCTGCCGTCCCGCCGGTGGTTTGAAAATTAACATGAGGAAATAACGTTGTCTCGGTGTGCGCCTAAATTCATTACTTGGCAGCTTTTGTGGGACGTGAATCAGTCTCGCCGACACGCTTCGGATTGGCACCCATTTATCTAGCAACAAAACGATATTGTTTCCGAAAGCGAAGCACTTGATAATGGAATTATTGTGCAAAATGTATAATTACTTTGCTCGCGCGCTATTATTCGCCGGGCTATACAAACGGCGTACCGAACAAACCACCACACCACACTGCCAAATGTAAAATGCTATCCTTTTTGTTCGAGGGAAAAAGGTACACCATTTCACGAAATTTACATATAACAGTTTAATTAAACGGTGCGTCTTCTTTGCCGGCTAACGAGAACCTTTTTTTTCCACCGCTTGGTTCCTTCGGCCGGGCAGCAATCGCAGAAAACCCTTTGACATTCCGGCACAGTTTCCGCAACCGGAAGTGGGTAGGTTCAGTTTCGCAATGACAAAAACGGCGACCAAAAAGTCACGGTCGGTAAAAGGGAAGAGAAAATACGGGAAAAACCAACAGTTAAATTCGTCCATTTTGTTTGCTCAATTGAACAAACGTTGTTTTTTTTTCTGTTTTTGTTTCATTCATATGCACGGAAAGCCTTTGTCATGTTTTGGCCCGTTAAAAATAAACAGACGCCCTTCTGGAATGGATGGCTTCAATCGAGTCGACGCATTTTTCTGCATGTCGTCTAACATTTTCCCCCGACGTCGAACAAACACAGCAACCGAAGCCCCAACCGTTTCGCATTTCCGTTGTAATGTGCCGCATTTCTGTACGGGGTTTTTTTTTGCGGGTTCCTTTTTTTGTATGTTACATTATCCTCAACCTTCCGTTAACTAAATCGTACTCTTGCTGTTGACCCTACCGATACATGAAGAGAAACTCCATTTCGGTGGACAAAATGAACGTTTTTTTATTACCGTAGACACTCACACGCACAGCAAGGAGCAAACGGGCTTTTGTTCGGTTTGTCCGCCCTTTGCAGTGAAGGCGGGAGCAGCGTATGCAATTATGATGTATGTATATCCCTCGGAAGCGATGTGAATTATTTGGAGCATTGAAGCGGCACAACGCCATCCTGCTGCAGTAAATAATGATTGGAGAAAATGCGTTAGAGGAGAGAGAGAGAGAAATAAAACACAACATCATTACCACCCCTAAACACCATTATATCCTGTGATAGGGGTTTGTATCTCGTCATCATTTATTGTTTAGTCACTCCTACCAGCCTACCGCGCTAGCCCAAGGGATGGGAATAGGTTGAAAAGCACATAAACTAAAACATCCTCCGTCGGCCATCTTTTTCGCACCCCGACCCGATTGACTCAGCAAACAAACCAGAAAAAACTGTTTCCGTGTCGAGAAGCAGAAAAAAGTGCCAGCTGCCTCAGAGCCCTGTACAGACCAAGGGCTACGGTGGGATTTTTCCTCCCATAATTCCATATGGAACGGGAGCAGTTACGATAAGGATCTGGTCTTTGCTACCGGATACATATTCCACCGGTTGTTTGGAAAGATCTTTTCGGTTGCTGCTCGTATGATACAACTTCAACCACCCGGTGGTTAATGATGGTTTCGCGGACAATGAATCCCGCCGTTTACCGAAAGGATGCATGCGGGACGCATTTGCCTTTAGAGACTGAAAACGAGAAGGAAAACCCTCCAAAATTGTGATTGTGAGTGAATTGTATCATTTGCTCCGTGATGCCAGCGGTTGACATTTAACAGTAGCCCATCCGGTTATTCCCGGCACATCATCGGAGGGCAATTGCATCAATATGCTACAAACATCCCTCCAGGGATGTTCACTCCACGCGCACTAGCAACAACAAAAAAACTAGGGCGTTTAGCCGCTGTTAAGCCGATTGACGCAACTCTGATCGGACCGGGTAAGATAAGCGACCAGAAATCGTCGCTTAGCGCACAGGAATTAACAAAAAAAACCCACCACCACCAGGCAGGGGAAAAAATCCATCTCACAATCTTCAATCCTGCGATGAAGCGGGTAAGCAGTATGTATCACATTTATTTGTTTTTCCAGGTCCCCTCTTGCGGCACGGCCGAGTTCAAGTTTATTGCAGCAATTGAAAGTTTGCCCAACGGCTTAATCGATTTTACGCAAAGATGGCGCCGCCAAATAAATGCTCAATGCTGGGTACTACGGTCATTTCCGAATGTACACAGAATCCGGAGAGTTCTCCTGCTATTATCCTCAACAAGGACACCCTGGTAGACATTACTCGATTAGCCAACAATCGTACCGGGCAGGGATTTCCCTGGCGGGAACATTGATGGCTTTGAGCGAGATAAGCGCGCATTCTAAACGCTTCATTTCCGATTCTCTGATCGTCTGATAAGAGATGTTTCTAAAAAGGGGTGGTTTTTTCGCCATGCTGCTTTTGGGCCCTGGGGTTGGAATGTGTGGAATATTGGCTAAAGGTGTAACGGAAAACGAACACTATTAGCTTATAAAGCGATTCTGTTTGTACAATCTGTTTCTGGTCGTAAAAAAATCTTAAATATTTAAATGTTTAGCTCCAACAGTTTGCCAACCCACAAGCCGTGGGGGGGCGAAAAAAGCAATGCAATCAATCTCCAGAACTCGTTCCCACCCGTCCCACACGGTGGCTTAAAATATGGCATGCGGTAAATGGATGGTGGTTTGTTTGTTTTAGTTAAAAATTTTATACCCATCGCTGATAAGCCGTCCTAACTGTTTTACACTCCTACAGGATTGGCACCGGCTACCGGGTTGCCGTACACCCCGTCCAAGTGCGTCGCGTGTTACAAGATCGTGGGCCCGTGGACCGTTCGCAACCAGCCGAGGCAGGGAAGGAGAAAAATGTTGCTCAACACCGGGAGTAAGATTAATAATAATGGACTACTGCTCGGTACGGAACGAAAGCGCGCATGGGGGTGGGTTGCTTGGGGAGCTGTGAGGTGTGGTGGCGAAAACTAGGCCAAACTAAAAGGGAACCCCGGGTCGGCTAAGGCCAAACCCTAACGCACGCACCACAGACGGAAGGCGTGCGTGTGTGTGTGTGAAGTGTGGAGTCGTACTCTAATCGAAGCTGATATACATTACATTATTTAATTTAATTTATGTTAATAGGAAGCAAGAATGCCAAAATCAAAACAAAGCACAAACACAACCACACGGCTGGGGCAAAGGGAATGGGAAAAGTTGCGTCGAGGATTCGTGTTTTGCAAAGTGTTGGTGTTTGGTGCCTTTTTGGTGGAGGGTTGATTGTACATGTACAGGGGTTCCAACCATGTCTGAACGCCCCTTTCGCTTCAAGATGAACTAGAGTTTGTTGAGGTTGTTCTGGAATTTTTCCTCAAACAATTCTTCTACAACAATTTTTATATTTCTAAAGATTTCTATTGGGATATCCTTGCACCGAGTTGGTTTCTATTATCAAAAGATTTAATTCTTGATATAACTTGGTGTGAAGAATTCCTTATCTAACTCGTTGTAGTGAAACTTCAACAGATCTCAGAAAGAACTAAGAAGCCTCACTAAGAACCCTGAATGTGAGCAAAGTTGAAGCTATTTCTGGAAGCAATTCAAGTTGAACTAGAATTTGTCTAGGAAATTCTGGAAACCTTTCCACACTTTGGAACTATTGAAAGCCCCAATCAATCGTTCAGTTTAAACATTCTAGTTCAACTTAAAATAATTCAAAAAACGGTGCCTACTTTACCACTAAAAACTCACATACCCTGTAGGTAAACCAAACAACAAGCTTTACCTTCCCAAGCTCCTGTAGTAGCTTTGGTCGCAACTATTACAATTAGCAGCGTTAAAAGGGAAACAAAATACGAGAAACCTTTACTGCCCATTCCGGCAAGGGTATTCCGAGGAAGCTTCGCTGGTTAAGAGTGTAGTTGTGTGGTTGTAATTATCACCAGTCTCGGTGAAGGATCAACTGACCGCCAAACGGACGCACGAAAGCAAACCTACCCAACCGTTACATTCGACACCGGTGAGGGTGAGCAGGGGTTCGAAACCCTGTTGGATGAAGGATTGGGTCGGAAGCTACAAGGAAGGGAGGCCAGATCGTAGAAACGAAAACGTCACGCACAAAGCATGGAAATTGTATTTACGTCCACTGGCCGATGGGAATGGAAAGCACACGGAAATCATGCTGTTGGACAGCTTTCGTCCACACGCTCTCTCTCTCTCTCTCTATCTGCCATGTTTTGCATTGTACGTTTGAGGTACGGTTTGAAGCACAATTTTTCGTTACATTGTTGTCCAGTCGTCCTGCCACCGTGCCTGCCTGTGGTATCCCATCCCATTGGCCGGCACCCATGTGCTGCCCAACTATCAATTTGTAATAGGTTGTGTTTTACTCCAGTTTCAATGGTGCTGGCGAACGGCATTCATTTGTTTCCCGGTCGCAACGTCCGCAACGCGGGGGCGGGATAAAAAAAATGGCGTCCAGCAACGGCGCAACACGCAGCCGGGGTGGCATTTTCCTCCCTTCCCAGCAAGCAAATGATGTGATAGTGGACGGTTTTATCGATTCACAAGCGGTCACTCACCGCGGACCACCGCGGCAGGGGTGCTAGTGTTGGTGGGATTATTACCGAAATATGCTGATGAAATTGGCTCACCATGGCCGACAAACACACTACCCAGCGACATACCGTCGTGCGACGCGGTTTTTTTCCACTCCATTTCTTTTCCAATTCCGTACGAGCAGTTCACCTTTCTCTGGCTTTTCTCTCCTTTTTCCCACCCCCGTTGAGGGTAACATTTTCCCACCTTTCTGTGTCACCCGTGCTTTCTAAACTTCCAGGGAAAAACCCAAGCTCGTGTTGTTCTCGTCACGGCGATTGCGAGACGCTAACCGGGACGAAACGTAATGGAAGGATATTTAACGCATTTTTAAGATAACTGTCGCACGGCGGAAATTAACAAATTGATCGGAAGAGGCAACAATGTGCGCAGCTCGTTAGACATGAACATTACGTTACGATAGGGAAAAGTGGAACAAAGTGTGTTCCTGTTACGGATTCTAGAATGCTGCCCAGCCGGTGGAAAGCGTGGTGGAATTGCGGTGAATAAATTACCAGCACCAGGCAAGCGAAACACATTGGTATCGAAATTTTGACACTTCATGACATCGATGCTATGATAGTGTTATGGTAACAACAGACCTTCGTGATCGTTCCGTTTTCGTGGACCATTTTTCCAGGGTTCCAAGTGCCTATTTCCAGATATCGAATGATTCCAACTCCAAAAAGCAATATCAATAGTACCGATCAGCGTGTCATCGCGACGCCATTTCGTGATGCGTCCGTTTGGACACCTTTTTTGGAGCTTTGTGGAGAATTCTAAAGACGCTTCAACATGACGCTAGTTCGTTGCGAAAACACGCACCACCACTTCCAATTGGTTCCCATACGGACGCGGTTTATTGTGCTTCGATCATGGAATTCTGACAAGCAGCACCATCCCCAAACAACAACAACAAAAAAGAGGACACTCGTTTCATGATCCCCAATTTCGGTCGGATCGAGCGAATGGTTGGAATTCATAAATTTTCCCAATCACACCTCACCCCCGTTCGCGGTCGCGATCCTTTTCGCGCTATTGCGCTACACTCTACGGGGCTTTTAATCACATGTCCAAATTCTATGCTCCGCTTCCCAAGGTTTTTTTTCTGGTCGGACGGACGGCACATCATCGAAATGACAAGAAAAAAAAAGCATGATCCACTTCACAACTCTTGTGCGATTGCAATTTGCTAGCCACCGTTACCGCGGCTAGGGGTTCAACACGGCGCGTCTGGTTTCGGGCAAAGTATTTGCGAACGTGTCTCATGAAAATTCCCTGCTGACATTATTCCACAAACCTTCAAAATCAATAACCCAACACGCAGTCGAACGGCAAAGGTTGCGCCTGAATGCCTCACAAACGGTTAACAACACAAGACCAAAACAAAAAAGCTACAGCTCTCTTACTGCTGCTGCTTCTTCTGCCGCTCTACGTCCGCGCAGGTCCGCGTAATAGGAAACCATAATCAACTCGAGCGTTTATCATCTCCTTCCTTGCTGCAACCTGGCTCGAAACTTTGTCGCGATTCGTTAGCTGCGATGATAAATGGACTGCGATTGACTGTATGTTTGCTTTTTTGATCCACCAGAAGCCCTTTTGCTTTTCCAGGAGCTTCTGTCGCGAAACATTTTTCGCGTGGCTCACTCCACGGGATCACGGCAGGGTTTGGGGTGATACGGTCCACCCAATCGGCATCATCGCGGGCTTCGATATCGATCATAAGCTCGCTTGGGATGATCGCCCGAGAGCGAAAGGAAAACGAAAAAAAAAAATAAATAGTACCCACCGCAAGTAACGCAAGATCGTGTAACCGCAAACAGGTAGGAACGCTTCACGCTATCTGAGACCTGTCTCGTTAACAATAAACCCTATCGCTTACACATGTATTATGTGCGATGGGATCGATTCCGATCAAAAGGAGTGATCACTGCGTTGGTATGTCGTTTTTCTTTAGCGCAGCGCTCGTTGTAACGTTCTGTTTGTTTTTTTTTGCGTTCAGTACTCTCATCGTTTTTATCTATCAACTTTACTGCTTGAACGTCACCTCAGCGCGAGTCGGCACGCGGAGAAATCGCATCATAAATTTTGATGCATAATTCCCCATGTTGAGTCCGAAACGGTGGAGGGGGATTTTTTTTTTTGTGTGTGCAACGAATTCACCACCAACTCCAACTCACGTCCAGCTTGTTGAACGCGCGTCCTGTGAAGTCAAATCAAAAATTCATCTGTCTCTGATAGTTTGCTTGCTGGCGGCAGCGAAAAAGAACAGGGCCCCATGATGAACGCCTCATGGCGTTCGCTGACCAGCGGTTTCATAGTTTCTCTTTCAACTTTGTCCCTGTTGCGCAGAAGTGTCGTTATCATTGTACTGTTTTGAAGCCTGTTTCATGGTGCCATTTATTTTGCCATCCCTACCCTCTCTCCCTAGATCCCCATCCATCGCGGTGTCCTTCCACAGCGTCGGCGGTCAGTTATTTAATTTATTATTTATTTATTACATTTTATATGATTCGCGCGACTGCATTGTTGTTTATTCGTGCATCCATTCGTTTAGGTTTCCTTGCGCTGTGTGTTTGTTTTTTTTTTGTTTTCTTCTCCTTTTCATCCCATTTTTGTATCCCCATATCCCATATCATAAGACCGCTTGTTTGGCTCGTTCACGCCATGCGTTTTGTCTTATCTGTTTGTTTTACTTTTTGCGTATGCGTTCCGGGGGCTTTTTCCTTCTCTCCTTCTCTCTCTCTCTCGTGTTGGTGTTGTTTGCGTTTGATTTGGTTGTTTCTTTTATTTTTGTTTGATTTTGTTGTTTGTTGTTTTTTTTTTTCTTCGTACCCGTGTGCAATACATTATGCTGCAGCATTTTCCTGTATGAATTGTTTCGGTTTGTCATTTCGGTTGTTTCCTCTGGTTTTCGTTTGTTTCGCGCGCGTAATGTTTGTCCAGTTCACTTTATGCGGCGGGTTCGTTTATGCGCCGGAGCTTACGACGTCGCTGGTCCATTCCCCCGGCCGCATCGCGCCCTTTTCGGCAAGATGGGCAGGTTTGTGTGGGGTCTGCCACATCGAAACACATACACACCAAACGCCAGCCACAGTGTCTGTTCCGATTTATGGCAGAGCGCAAAAACCGTGCGTCAAACATGACTTTGGCAGCCGAAGCGTCGCCGTGTCGCTTCTTGGAAATATGTTCTCCTCCTTCTCCTTCTCCTCCTGCTCGTTCCCTCTTTCTCCCAACCCTACCCCCCGTTCCGAACATTCCCGACCCAGCATCCCGAGCCGCGGTCGCGGCCGATGGCGATCGCCTGCGGGTAGTGTTGACAAAGCCGCCGTTCCCGTGCAAATCCGGTGCCGTTTTCGCACCGTTTCATCGCGCGCGCCAGTCCCGGTAAGAGTCTCCGCACCGTTCGACCTCCTGGAATTCTTGAATTTATTACATTATGATTTCTCGTTCTTCACCGACCCCGCCGGCGGATTGGTTCGGCGGGCGGTGGTGAGTATTTTTTTTTGTTTCGTCTTTCCATCGGAACACGAATCGCCGGGAAAGAAAACCAAACCAGAGCCTGATACGATGTACCTGGGAGATGCCTGTGCGACTCGCAGATTTATTGATTTTATTTATGAATTATTAAAATCCAATAAATAATGGAGTGAAAAGTGTGATCGCGGAAGCTGAGCGGGGTTAGAGTCACTGGACCCTTTTTACCATTGACAAACGGTTCCCGCTCGCGCAAAAGGGAATGGACGGCTTCTGTGTAGCCGGTGTTTTGCTGGTATGATGGAAAAAAAATATATATTTATTTGATATTTGCTTCCCTGCGTGCTTCTGACTTCAGGCCAGTTCATTGAAGAACTGTTGCAAAACTTGTTAAAATGGAAAAATGGAGAAAAAAACGGTTGCGCTGCCGCAATTTTGATTGATGAGATCGCACCGATCGACAAAGCAGTTTTGGACGCAGTTTGGTCACTTGACTGATTTGAATTGAATTAGATTCATGATTCATGAGTGACAATCCGTGTGTCACCAGCCGAACCAAGTGTTTCGAATGGCTTTTCCGTGGGGAGGAGGGGTGGATATTCTCATCTTGGGTGGTTGTGAGTTTGATTTTTTCCAACTTTGAAGATGTATTTATTGATGTAAACTATTTAAATTCACTGAATATGTTTGACTGAATGCTACTGAGCTAATAAAACATCAATCGGAATTCTTGCGAGCACTTCAAGGAATATTTTCGTAAGGGAGACAATGCATTAGTGCCCGAAATCTGATTCCAATAAATTACACTCATCAATTATTTCCGACCGGATATCCCAAAGAAACAGAAGTTAACATTGCTGAACACAGAATGTTAAGAGCTGTAGTTATTCCTGCCTGCCATCTGTTTTCACTTCCAACCACCACCATAGCGAACGATCAAGTAAACGAAGGTGGTACAATAATTGAAGATTTGTGGATGATTGGAATGAAACATTAAATGCCCCCTTTTTTCCGGACGTAGCTGTATAAACCAACAAACATTTCCGTACGTTCATTCACTGTTGTGCCCTTCGGTCGCTTAAATACGCCTCAATACCGTCGATCGATATACCGTCTCCCGGTTGCTACGAGTTAGCTCGCTTAGGGTGTCAGATTAATCGAATCCCAACAGATCAGACAGCAACACCACACAACCATTGAGATTAAGAAGAAAAGGTTGAAACCTCACCGTGCGAGGTGTAAACCGCACAAACCACAAACCACCATAGCCCCAACATCATTCCACATCACAAAATTACATGCTTCGGGGCGAATTAATGCCAGGAGGGGGATGTAAAGTCAATTATTTAATGATACTTAACCACGTGCGTTAACCGAACGTCTTACGGTATATGGCTTCGAATGATGAAATGGGTAGAACATTTTGTTTCCTTGACCGAAATTTCCTGCTTTCCAGCTATTTTCACACCCCGAGGGAGATGCTTTCATGGTAGCAGAATTGGATCAACACGAATCAAACATGCTTCTTCCTTTTTTGGCTTGAAACTATTCTATCAATTTGAGTTCGGTTAATCAAATTAGCTTTCGGTCCAATCAAAAATTCGATGAATGAATTTTCACTTCACTACCACCAGCGCGCAGTTTCATTGACAATCTTTGGCGACTTCCAGGGGTCTTACGGAGGTACACTAACGAAGACGTACACGCTCGATGGCTTGACGTTTCGTGGCGTACGACTTGATGTGCTACACGCTTCACGCGGGCACGGGCACGCGGGAGTTAATCGTCTTACAATTTAAATCAATTACCACCTCAAATCAGGCTCAATTATCACATCTGGCTTTTGGGTGTGTGATGGAAGCTAACGCCGAAGAAGGGAGAGAAATCAAAAGCGGTAGAAGCAGCCACACACACCACAAAAACCCGGACGGAACGGTTTTCGGTTTTGGAAACTGCAGCACATTACGCGGCTGCGTTCCGGTCCGAGATCGAAGAATGTTTCGATCTCAGATCTTCATTCATAAGTAGCTTATAATAATAGCAATAATCTTACAAGCGGGAATCTCATCACGCCCGGCAAGATCGGTTATGGGCGTTGCGGCTATAAGCCGGGGCAAGGTGAAACCGAAAAATACACCACGACATGAACGATACGATAATGATGAATAATTATCATTGGCTCGTTGCCGTTCGTTTGCAAAACGTCGGACCCCCGGTTTTGGGATGCGGACGAAAATGACGAGATTTGAAGGAAGATCTTTTCCTTCAATATTATTGCTTTTAACTCCTGCGTCCTAAAACATGCACTTACAGGGGTGGGTGATTTAGGGGCGATGTTGTGCTCGGGACATTGCCGAGCGCATGCAGAGAAGCGATCGAAGGTAATGAAGGGCCACCGTCTACAACAGCAAAAACCGGCCACGCGGAACACATCACATCGCGATCGCTCGATCGGTACAGGTGCGGGCAGAGAATTGAGCGATCGAATTATTCCAGTACCTTTCGACCATCGAGGGGGGTTTCCGCACGATCGGAGTTCCTCCCGCCTGCCCGACGAGAGCCACTCGGGATGTGGGTACCGCGCACTGGGGTGGCGTGTGTCTCACGTGATAATCACTTTAATCAGCTTGATTTCATCGCGATCGAATCGGTTTGATTTATTTTATTTATGTTGCTGCTCGTTTTTTTTTTTATTTTGTTGCCCCATCGAGGGTTGCTCCGACGACTTGGCCTTCATTGAATCGGTGGATAGCGGATCCGTGTTATTTCCATTCCCCGTTCATCACCCCTGATTCCTCCAGGCACCTTTTTTTGGGGGGGAAATTCCATCTGGCAGGAGCACAATACGTCTTCTAAGCGGGAACGGCCGTGAGGTGGAGCAGAAGAGGGCCGAAGACACGAAGCGGGGCTAACGAGTGCAGTTGGGCGCCTTATACCGTGGGCCGGACGGAAGCAGGTCACAATTCAGACATCAAATCAACATAACAGGAGGATGTCGTTTGTTCATAAGCATAAATAATCCATTCTCTGCCCGTGCCTCCCCCCTAGGAGGGCTGCTTCACCCCATTCAGCCGGTACACGGTCGGTACATATTCGGAGCAGAACGAAATGAACCACCCGTGGCCGTTTAATGCTTCGGCGTGCTTGTTAATTCCTTTTTGTCCCGAAACATTCTCCACCGTCATCGCCATCATCGTCAGCATTTCTATCGGTTGTCGGTTTGAGATGGAAGTGTTCCTTCCGTTGCTCGTAAATTGGCCACGCTGGCGCTTCAATAAAGCGTTGTCTCGGTGTATGTGTGTGTGTGTGTGTGTGTGTGAATGTTGTGCTTGTGTGAGAGTGTGGATGAACAAAGGTACAACATTTGATGTCCGTTTTTTTTTTTCGGTTGTTGTATGCTTCTGATCCTTTATGAAGCGATCCGAAAGCCGAAGCATGCGCATTTGGGACGCGTGGAGTGTACATTGAATGCCTTGAGCACCAAAAATCGATGAATCAGACTAATCGACAACCGTTTGGCCAAAGGATGGAGTGACCTGTAGAGTTCCTATATACAAACTAGTTTGCACGCTATATTACCTAAACCGCGAGGTGTAGAAATATCACAAATTCTATCTCCCTCGGCCGCTTCGTAACTCGAATTGCACAACAAGTTCCGCAAGAACAGGATCTTCATGTAACAACAGGGTGTAGCACTAAAAGGCCCGCCGGTTATCTAATTAAACAATAATTCAATGCAAGCGAAGCGAAAGTTTTGCAACACCCCGTACCCAGAAAAGGGCAGATTTAGGTTCGGGGCACATTCAAAGAGCACCCGCCATTACGACACTCGATTGGACGAGTGGACCATTCGTACCACAGCGGCCGCGAAGTACCTTCGCCAAAAGCAACCCCATGCCCCCCCGACCGTCCACTCGATTGACTCTCCCCCCCCCCCCACCTCGAAGCTAAAAGTGCCATTTTGTGATGGTACTCCAAGGGAGTCTCGGAGGTTTTTGCGAAACAACACCGACACCACCGCCGCCTCGTGATGGTAGACCGCGAAATCTCCACTGCATACATGTCCGCCGGCTAGTTTGCAGCCAAACTGCTGCAGAGGTGGAATTAAGTAATAAAACCCTTAATAATAGACAAACAGGTCTTGGCCGCGGTATGTACACCTGCAGCACAATGGTTTCATCCCCTCCCGGAGGGGTGGTGAGATGTTTTTGGTCAGATTTCGGACCACGCCAAATCTGAGGCACCCTCTGTCCATCCGGTTTTGTCCCCAGTGGATGGGTTTACGTTTGCTCACCTCACTTCAACCTCCCACAAGTCCGGAACTGTTTTCGGGGGGGCGCTTGTACCAACAGTAATGGCGTTTATGCAAAATGCATTGCATGCAGTTCGAAAATCAAACACCTCACCAAACATTTATTCTAATGAAACCGTAAATGTAGCAGCACGCAACGAACCTTGTCTCGGTTCGACTCCTACACGAAGCTGGGAAGCCTGTTTGCCGGGCGACACAAAAATGCCAGTTGCCGCACTTGGATTCGGACGCGAGGACTTTTACCGCTCGTTAGTGGCCCCGGAAGGGAACCTGTCCCTTTTAGCTTCCAGGCCAGATGCACCGCAAAAACGCAAACGCAAACTGCATCGTTATGCAACCGAGCTGCAATAAATATGGGTGGTGTGGTTGAATTTTCGAACCTGAAACCGTCTGAACGTCAGCGTTGCACTGACCCGTTTGGTGAAGTGGAAGTGAGACCTTTTTTTTCTCTCCACTACCACCCAAACTGTCCCAATGTGGAATGTGTGCGAGGTGCCAGTTGGTACACCGGGTGCCAGCGCTACCGGGCAGTAGGTAAATGGTGGGCATTTTGATTCATTACAGGAAAATGACCGGTCAATCTTGAGCACACGCATTCGGCAACCCGCATCGTTTTTTTCCCCCTGATCGGTAAAGGTGTGAAGTAGCGTGTCGATCGAGTTGTAGCTTTAAATGGTGCTTTTAAGCTTTTATTATCCCTTCGTACGCGATCCGGGAAAAACCTTGTAATCGGAGAACACCGAGCGGTTCTTAGCGGGAAACGTGGAAGCCGTGCAAAGGAGCTTTAAGTCACTCGGCCGAAACCACTGCCGGAGTTGCGTGCGGAAGGATACGATTACCAAACTGATGGATCGGTTAAGATGGTGGCTTCTGGAAGGCATCAAATCATCAACCGTTTTCAACTTCCCTTTCAGACCAATCTGTCCAATTGATGTGGCATCCTTTTTGCAGAGCGCCAACGTTCGCGCGAGTTCTGAAGTTTTCGTTGTGCTGTCCCCATTTTGTGCTGTCCATAAGTAATAGAAGGGCGAGCACTCAGAGGGCCAACGACAATTGCGGTGGGTGTGCTGCTGGTGCAACAATTACGCGCGGATATTATACCACACAGCAAACAATTGACAATTGCTTCATGCCATGCGCAATTGTGTTCGCAGGAACGGGGATGGGTTATTCAACATGGCGCGCGCGTACAGCCAGACGCTGAATGCCACCGAGATGCACACATTTTGTCGTCGGCTGCATTGCGTGCGGTCGTACATTTTACAAACGATGCAGCAACTTAACACAAAAAAAACACCAACCATCCGCTCACAAACGATGCTGATTGCCGAAGAAACCCACTCGTTGTGGCCGTTCTGGTGGCCCCTTTTTTTTCAAGCTCCGGCCACCATTAGCATTAGTGGGTGATGAGCGCGCCTTGGTAAGAAATGCATACGGTGGTGTTGCGTAGGGCACGTCACGCTATCGATCGCGCACCGCGAGTCGGAACTCCGGCAGGCGCACCCCACAGTGTAGGTGCCAAGCTCGCCGAACGTCGAAACCCCACATTAAGCAATAAACATCTGTGTGTTATTATAAAATAAATACCCCAAAATGAAGCTAATAAAATAATAGGCCTACCGATAGGGAAGTTGTAGTGGATGTAGGAGGAGGGTGAGAGAGAGGGGTGGGAGGGCAAAAGTCATGCAGCTTTTGTTTTTTCTTCTTTCTCTCACTCATTTTCTCTCTTTATTTCACGCACGCACGCATTAGTTGGCAATGCAATTTTGCAGCCACGCGGGAGGTCACACGCGTCGCCGTCTCGGTTAGGCCTTTTGCCGAGAATGCACCAAGAACTGCTGCCAATTTTTCTTCGACCGCGGGGCGCGCGCGCGTGCAACCGCTGGCGCGACCAACGCGACCAATTGACGGTCACACAAGCGTGTGTGGCGGGTTCGGTCAAGCGCCACCACCAGCGCCATTGCACATTTCTGCCCATTTCGCAGTGCATTCTTTTCGGCGACCGCAGCACGGCGCGGCGTCACAGTATTATGTAAATATTTAATGAATTAATTGAGCGCCAGACATCGAGAGATTATGTTCTGTCGCCTTTGTCGGCTGCATTCGGTGGCCTCTTTAGGTTTTTTTCTTTTTGCTGCTTCCTCTCTCTCACTCTCCTTTTGTCTATCCCGTTTTGTTGCGTACTTTTCACCGCGTACGCGTTACCATTTGCCGTGCCTTATGGTGCACCGAGCGGCACGAAACTAATTAATGAAGATGAAAAATGAGAGTGCGCTACCCTTCAAAGGGGTGTATCATTTGTTGCTGATGCACTGCTCCAAGCGTGCAGGCGCGCGCGCCGTCCGTTCCGTCAGTGTGCCATCAGTTTGGATGTCAACATTCCGAAGAAATGGTCCGCTCCTGTGACTCCGCACGACCAACAAACCCTCTGCCCGGTCTCTTGACTTGAGTCCGCTTGCATAAGGGCAGATTTATAGAGCGCTCGGTGTGTGCAAATATGATGCACGCAGTAGTTGATCAATAAAAACGCCACCAGCCAGCTTCCATTTCAAAGGCGACCGAAAAGTTCCCAGAATTCGGCTGGATGTTGCCAATTTTTCCACAAAAACGTTTGCAATTAATCGTTTTTAAATTCATTTTCCACGAATATGGCGCTGGTGGAGCGATTGGGATTGTTTCTCGCCGAACGGGATCGCACAGAACGGCGTCCATCCGGTCGCGAGTTTGTTGCAGACACACATTAACATTCATGACCAAACCATCAATTGACACCTTCACAGACAGGCTGGTACGTGTGTTGGGTTCCGCACCCGGCTAGAAACGTTTTCGCGTAAAATGCCTTTGGAGGATGTGTTTTTCCTTTTTTGCTTTAAAATTCGATAACCATTGCAGACGTTCACACTTGGGAGGAGTTAAAAACCGTCCACCTTCTAACAACCCATTTCGGGCTTCACCTAATCCACACCGGGGCACAGAGTCGTACGGGGTGCCTGGTGGCAAATTTATTCCGTTCGACATTTTGCGCGATGGTTCTCGGGTGCTATGGGGGGATGAAAAACCCGGACCGAGTGTTGGCCCATTCCCATCGGCCCAGGTCGACCGGTCAAGCGGTACGCGCGGCCAATAATAAATTATTGATAAATTATGAGAACCCCAACGAGCTCACTCAGCCGTTTGGATGCGTGCGAATGTGCGTGCGTGGTGAGTGTGTTTTTATGAGTTGGGTGAGATCCCGTATTTTTCCAACCCCACAGCAGTGCCATTCCCATGCTTGCAGGCTGGTCGGGGTGACTTATGGGATTTTTTGTTTTTCGTCTTTTTTTGTGCTGTCCGCCATTCGTTTGTGGCTTTGACATCTCATAGGTGCCAAATATTACCACCCCGCGAATGTCGGCAGCTTTGCGCGGTCCAGCAGAATGTGAAACTAGCTCCAACAAATAATCATACACACACACACGCACGAAAACCAGGGCCCAACTCACATTCCCAGCGCAAACGGTCCGTTTGACTCCTGGCCGGTTGCGTATTCATTACGTGTGCTTGATTTATGAATTATGTTTCTTTGCTGCATTATTACTCCTTTTTTTTTATTTGGCTGGTTAGCTCTCGGGGTGCTGTTTCATGTTGTCCACACGGTTCTTCCTTTCCTGGAGGAGGGTGGACAACCGCCACACGCAAACACACACACACCCCCGAAAGGTGCGAATGGGGGTGGGGGACGAGCATGAAATCCATCCGATGAGTCTTTCGGTCGGCAGATTTCGTCTACTGATTGGGCCAAAGGAGGGACAACGAAACCTTCATGCGCGCAAAATCCCGAAAAACCCAAACCCCAACACAACGCCACGAGCTTTGGGAGCGTATATACCCACCAAGCGACAGAGAAGCGTGAGAAAAATGAAGAAATATTACCGAACGCATATATTCCACAGCACCCGTCCCAGTGGGGACAGACCGTACGGAAGTCCCACTGCATGTCAATGACTTGATTGTACAAAATGGCGAAACGCAACGGATTCCGTTTTGCTCGTTACAGCCAGCATCCGTTTTGCAGCGATCGTAGCTCTTTCATCGTTATGTGCAGCACAGCCATTAAACAAAATATGATATTCTTCCCATTTGCAAAGCGCAAGGGAGCGATATTTTTTCGATGCTTCATTCACCGATGAATTTCGAACTTTATTAATAACAATCACCAGAAGGAAAAATCGGATTGTTTTTTTTTATTCATCTGCTCACTCTAACACCCCTCTCGTTCCGGGAAAGATCGTTCTGAGCAGCGCTATATTAAACAAATAAAACTCACCCCTATCCCTCTATCGCTTCGTCTCTCGCGTTCTCCATTCGCCGCCCGAGTGCGATCCTTAACTCAACGCACAGAAATAACGATAAATTTCTCAATATAATACGATCGCAGCATGGGGGCCAAAAGCGCTCGGCTTCTTATGAGCGTCCCACCAAACGGTTGACAGTTGTGTATTGGTTCGATTTAGCCTTCCGTTTACATCACTTCCTGCACGGCAGTTCCACGGCACGGCACCGACCGTAGTAGTTAAGCCAAAGGTGGCGATTGCACCGTAGCACCTGGTCATAATTTTCTTCCTATCGCTCGCCACTGGGGGTCCTCTCGTGAAACAACGTGAAAAGCCCCACAAAAACCACCATTTTACAACGGTAAGTTCGCTAAACTGGAATGTGAACTAATTTATAACTTACAGTACAGTGTACCGAACGACCTTCCGTAACGGCAGACCGTCTTGCCGTGCGTAAACCGGCAGGATACCGCCGCGAACAATGGCCCCATCTGTGCAAATGGCCACCGCAGAAAGATGGCCGCTAACAGTAAGCGTTGTTTTCGCGCGTTGTTCTTTCAGGGGGGAAAACTTTTCAAAAACACAGTACGGGTCGCTTTTTCCACCCGAAATGATGTGTCAATTGTCGAGAATGACGCACAAAGGGCGATGAGCTTTAAAATATGCTGCACCATTGTTTCCCCATTGGTCACACACACACCCCTTTCACTGAGCTACACTTCGAACCTATTTTTAAATGATTTTGTTTTGCTGCTTTTGACACTTTGATCTTTTCAAATGCGCTTCTGGCCGACGACGGTCAGGGTGTACGGTGTGTGCATTTGAACCCGAAATGAAAGGATTCTTGGCATCTTTTGGGTGCACCTAGGTTCCAATTTCCCTGATTTATTCTGTCTGCTCCTTTGTTCAATGCGTTTGGAACGTGAACGCATTCGACGCTGCCACCTTGGCCCTCTTTCTTCTTTTGTTGCGTCGTAAAAAGGGCTTTGTTTGAGCGTAATATTTCTAAGGCGTTACAGCTTACGTTTTTTTGTTATTGAAATTGGATCACACTTTTGTTGAAAGTGGTGCCTATCGGTTATGGTATCGATGTGTTTAACCACTTTGTGACAGCTTCGGTGTTGTAATGCGACTAAAAAGGGCGAAGAATTGAAGTCAGCGGACTGCTTGGATTCGGAATGGAAAATAAACCACGAAAAGCTGAAAGTCCGCGCCCAGCAATGCTCCGCAAACCATGGACAAGTACCCGGAACTTGTTCACTCACACCGAAATGTTCGCAACTTGATTGCAAAATCAAATTAATTTTTTGTTTCAACACCACCCCACAGCACTATCCCAAAACCCAAGCAGTAATCACTTCCGCAAGCTTCCGGTGTAACGGGGAATAATTTGTTCTTGGTTGCGCCTAATCTAAATCAGCCTGCAGTGTAGCCCTGCTGCCATCGCGATAAGCGCCGCGTGTACAAAAATTGTTTGGCATTACTGTGGCCAGCTTTTCTCGTGTTTTTTTCGCTCTCTCTCTCCCTGAGTGTATTTGTGTTCAAGTTTCCCTCTTAACTGACCCATTTGCCCTGTCAACAGCAGCCGGCAGCTCGGCTCGGGGCACTGAACAGATAGAAAACTGTGTACCAATTTTCCGCTGGGATGCCTTATTTTTTCGCATCGCCCATTGCGGGAAAGGGCCCTTTTTTTTGGGGGGGGGGGGGGGGGGGGGGGGGCAAAAGTTCCTGGAAGGAAGCACCACTACAACCACTTGTGCGTTTTTATCTCGGCAGCATCGAGGATTGGATGTAATTATTATTTATAATAATCATTTTACATAATTACAACCAATTTCACCTGTACCCGGTGGTACCCGGTTACACACACACACACCCACGAGATACACCGAGTCCTTTGCCTTCCCAAGCTCGAGGACCCAGACCGTTGAAGGTTATCCAATGTCTTCCGGGCATTGCAGGCGGGGAAAAACTTCGGAAGTACTCCGTTTGTTCTGTTCCTCCACTTGTCCTAAGACTTTTGCTTCCTTTTCGGTTTTCTTGCCTTGAGGGTCTAAACCACACCACACAACTCGGCAGCTGGCATTGTGGAGGTGAGTGATGAGTTCATTTTGGTTAACCAAATTTAGATCTTTTTTTTTGTGGTTTTGTGTGTGCTTTTCTAAACGTTTTTCTCTTCGTCGCAGTTCGAATTGAGGTTTTTTTTTTGGTGTACAGCAGTATCATCTAAAGTACACCGGAAGAAATTGAAGTTCATTTGTTGTTTGGGATTTTCTCGCTTGCAAAACAAAAGGTCGCAACCAATTCCTTTGGATTACCTGTACCGTAATGAGGTTCGTAATAAGATGCTCCGGTGTAAGGCTCATCGCATAGAACAGACCAAAAAAGCGAAGGAGGAAAAAACATTATTAAAATGATAATCTTACCGCCCGGAAAAATGTAAAAACCCACGAATGGAATAAATGAGCAGCAGCAAAACCCGCAAACTAGACTCGCGGCCACTCCACGCTCCGATTAGTCGAAAACGGTGGCAGATAAAGTGAGACGGCTGGTATTTGCCCACGAATTCTTGCCACGAGCAAGAACATGAACACGAGCCCAGCAAAACATGACGATCGTGTACAGCAAACGGAGCCTGCCAAAGCGGTCCGGTGTTTCGTGTTTATCTTGTTTTATAACTCTATACTCCATTTGTGGCGTTGTATGTACATAATATCGCGCTCGTTTAGTTCACGCCTTCATCCTTCGTCCAGGGGAGGGAATGATGCTAGCAAAGAAATATGTAAATTCCACACAAAACCTTGGCATTCGGCGTACATGATCACCGTAATGCCCGGGCAAAATGTGTTGATTAAATGGCTACATCTTCAACGCGGGCTATTTTGCCATTAACCCTTTCTGGCCGCTGCAAATAGTGCTCGGCGGTAGTTGCTGGGCACTGCTTTTGCGTATGACTGAGTTGATGCAATAAGCGCACACATATCTTATGCTGGAAACATAAGAAGCATATGCTTGATTTTTTTTGCTTCACATTTGCATTCGTTCCAACCCACTTTGTGCCGACAGCCATCGCAGTCTCATTTGGCCGCTGGTACGCACGTTGTTTGCAAGGTGAATCTTGAATTACCGGTTCCATTTGGTGGGTTCGCGTCCATTTCGAGCGTCCGAATCGCAGTATCTGTCTCCTTCTTGTCCAGCGATCCCGTGGGGATCCGGGTGTGATCTACACGATCCATATTCATTACATCCACCAGGGTCTCCGGTATGTGCTGATCTCACCGTACCGAATCCCGAATGGTCAAAACAAAACCGATTGCCAGGGCAGGTATGTGGGAGGGATTCGTTTCGCTCAGGTACGGAACATACCGTACGCTGTACAGCGAAGTGCGAAGGAACACAAGCCACCGGTCCGCGTGAGTCCTATGGTGAGTTGATCCTGCCCGGTGTCAGTCCTTTTCGGAAGGGGCAGGCATTAC
This sequence comes from Anopheles moucheti, assembly GCF_943734755.1. Taxonomy (NCBI): domain Eukaryota; kingdom Metazoa; phylum Arthropoda; class Insecta; order Diptera; family Culicidae; genus Anopheles; species Anopheles moucheti. The sequence continues at coordinate 28,547,026 of NC_069140.1, forward strand.
CGTACGAATCCGCAACGGTAGTCAAGCGTCTGTCTGCAATCTTCTCCGATGCCGTTGCAGCGGTTTCTGTGCCGGATTGGCTTAAGCGATCGAAGCGACGAAGTTGCTTTCGTCCACTCGAGCGTTGAGGCCAGTTCGGGTTTCGGTCAGCGTAGGATCGCTGCAGACGGGTGGCGCCAGCGCACCAGGATGCAAATCTTAACCCCGAGAGTGTCTCTACCGAGAAGCTTAATTGCCAAAGCTTACACACGTTGGCAATGGGTTCTGCATTGCGGTCCCCTATCCCTCGTTTGCGACTTTACTCAATGGGACCCCTCCAGTGTCGAGGGGGTTTAAGATACCACTCGGTAAGAGATACATCCGATCTGATCTGAGGCGGATTATCTTACCCCGATGTCTCGGTTTGGGATCGGTTTGGCCTGACGCACACTGCGCTTCCGGTGGTGTATTAGATTCGCCTTCACCGACAGCCCCGGCCGAGAGCATCGATTGTGCACGCGCGTACCGGAGGGTAGTTCTTGTAAGCAGCTTAGCGCTACCTTCCCGTAAAACGGTATGCCGTGTGCATTCGCTCCATTAAAAACACATTAAACGCAGGAAACGATCGACACTCCTCATACATATGCAAGCAAAAAGAAGGGGTGAGTTTATGTTTCATACGCTGTTTCTTGCACGATTGCTTTGCTTTAGACAACATTTTTCTGTCATTCGTAAAGGTCTATGGATATGTGACAATTACATTCGGGTTGAATCATTGCAATACTCCCGATGTCTATGATATCGAAGAACTTGCGTACAGCGCTTTAGCGATTTAGAGAAAGGAACTTACAAAAATGTGAGTAAGAGCACGATTCATGAGCAGAAATGATTTATTTCAAGCATACCTATAATAGGCAGTACAGTAAGGTTACACCCACATCGCAATGACATAGACAAACGGGTTGACTACTTGTGAGGTCTGTGTCTTTCAAAAAAAAAAACAGGATCGAAGGCAACCGCTCTGGCCTTAGCTCGATTCTGTAGTTCTCGAGTTCAGTTTTGACGTTTGCTCATTGAACTGCTACACACAAATAGAACTCTCATAAAATTGAAGGTTTAAAACGTAGTAAACGCTTTAAAACACTTCTTTCCATCTTCTTTTGTTTTGTCCCCGGCTAGGCTGATTTTGTTACAATCAACTAGAATGTCATGTTGAGCTTTGAATACAAAACGTCAATGGTCCAACTCGTGAGCATCCCGTTTTACGGGCAGTGCAGGTTAATTAACGATCCCTCGTCAAACCCCTCTAGCTTGTCTCGCATGTGCCCGGTGGATAAGTTCAACTATTACTCCTTAACAAAACCAAACCTAATGAAACAAACCAACCCAGGAACCGAGGCTCGTGGCCACCGGTTCGAAATCGTTAAAAGATTTTGATTTTTATTAGCCACCTTAAGTGGTCGCAATCAATCGCGATAAATGTTTGTCAATTCCTGGAACGCTTTCAAACTCCCCTCCCCGAATGCTCTACGTGCTACGGTGGATTGTGCGCTAGCTAAACAACGAACAACGAAAATACTGTTTTAGAAACAGGTAGAAAGGAGGAAATTTAAGAGGGTAAAATCATCCCCAACCCCCGCCCCTAGCTCAGAAAGTGGAACACGTTAACATCGTAAAACAAACACTATGAGGCTGTCGTAAAATTGGTTATCGAAGGAATAGTCTTTTCGGTGGTGTAGTTTGTAGGAGAGGACTAGAACAATTTCGAAGAAGTTGAGCGTTCCAATGTCTCTTGTTTTATTATATTTGTATTGAAATAAGAGAGAGGCAAGACAGTTTTTAAAATAATCCACTTTCTGAGGACTTTGGAGGTTTCATCTATAAATAGAGTTTCCTTGCAGCTGATGGTCATGTTAGGCCATGGCTGCATTTAACACAACTCCACACTAGGGCCATGTTTTGAAAATACTCGGGCACATACCACACATGCCAGACACCCAGACACATGGCCGCAGTGTAAAGTTTTACTCGACACCGAATGACTGCCGCCTGTTTGGGCCGCATGTTGTAACATAATTTGATTTTATTTAGCATGAGCTTGCAATTTCCGAACCAAACCACTAGCCACCACGGCAACGAGGGTCTGGAAGGACGCACTCGGCCGACTCGTTCAGCACCCAATCCGCCGACCAGCTGGAGTAGCACAAGACTCAAGCCTCAAGGAGGATCGCGATCCACGGCCACGCACGGCGAGAGATTGAAAAAAAAATGTTTCAACCTCGGAAGAAGAAAAGCACAACTTCTCGGTCTCGGTACGCAACGGCGAACTATCTACGATCGTACGCTGATGGCTAACCCCTGGGCGGCAAAGGAAAAACCTTTTAATGGATTAACCTGCGACCGGCGGTGGCGGTGGTGTTACCCCTAATGGCCACTCGTCTGGTTATATTTGGAGCACATCGGATCTTTAACTAGAGAAGCGCGCGCACCGGCAGGTTTTGTTGGGTGTTTGTGGGACGGAGGGCGGAGAAATTCAAAGATGATGGTCATTTTCTCCTCAACAACAACAAGCAACACAAGGGGGAAGGAAAATACGCCACCGAAAGACAATTCGCCGAAATGCACGAAGAAGAGAGCGGGGAAAAAAAAGGAGCACTTATTTGTTTTAATGTGTTTATTAAGAAAAGCCTTTAATTTTACCTTTCTCCTTTTCTCTCTCTTTCTCTCTCTCTCTCTCTCTCTCTCACTCTTTCTGTCACTTTTGTTTTAAAATTTAATTTTGCTGTTTCACCTTAGCGTATCGTTTTTTTTGGCTCACGAACCCCATTTGATCCGTTGCTTAAGTGAAGGCTAAGGTGCGATCATCGAAATATGATCGTCCCACAAAATGAAAAAAAACTACCACCCCCCACCCCCAACACGCAACCCCCCAGCGATCGATCGGCAGTTTGGGTCGGTGGCGGACGTTTTGTTTGTGCCGCCGAATCATGCCGCCGAAACGCGCAATCAAACGGGAGTGTGTATGCCGCCTATGCCGCAGATACCCGAAAGGCGCCCATCTGCGTTCGATCAGCTCCCCGATGTAAGAAAACAGAAGCCGGCTGCCTGGTAGCCGGAACGCTAAATTGAATTATGACAGTTTGATTGTGTTTGGCCGGCGCGGCAAAAACCACAACCAATCGTCGCGGCCGCTCGAGTTTTTCGGCTGCGATCGGACGCTGCGGTGCGAAAGAGAAAGCCCAGCTGGCGGTGATCGGTCGGCAGCAATGGATCGAAACGCCAGGCTGGACTGGACTGGTTGGAATTTTAAGTGGCGCTCGAGTGCGCGCGAACGCGGCCAGACTATCGGCCGGGAAGGCGAATCACTCCCAAAAGGATCTTAATGCGATCCGAGCGTTCCGAGTCCGCATGGGAGCGGGCTGCCCCTAGCGACTAGTGAGGGGTCACCGGTCGACACAAATGTGGTAATTAGGCTCAATTAAGACATCAGCCCCGAGATGACAGATTAATTTTTGCAGATTAATGTGCCGGACCGTGCCGTGACCGTGCGCATCGGAAAGTAGCAATTAATTGCATACTCTAGCAATTGAAAGCTCTCGTTTTGCTGGGGAGGGACTGCGCTGTGAATGAGAGAGGTTTCGGTTTTGGAGCAACAGTTTTTCCTCCGGGGCCTTTGCACCTCACAGTCCGCGCACACATTCGTGCGACACTTTCTTCCGTCGAACACCGTGTCTAGCCATCTCATTATGGCTCGCGATACGACCATCAGACGGAGGCTGATTGAATTAGCCAGGAATCGCAAATGGAGACGCGTGCGTTTCAGGAAAATGCGGAAGACTCCATCTCCGTCTGGAATGCCAGAAACTCCTATTTCCATTTAGGGACAGTCGAGAGAGAGAAAAAAAAACTCCTTCCAGCGTCACGACCCGCACGATGTTGTTCGTGTCGATGAATTTTCGGTGATTAAAACACACTTTAATGCTGTCGGTTGAGGAAAGATGGCCGTTCACAATTTGGCAACTGTGTGACACAAACGTTTCTGGTGACCTTTTCTTCGGCCAATACCTAAGCGCACAGTCGGAATGGGAGTTTCAAATATTCTTCCCCCGTTCGTAGATAAATGTCGCCAGCGCGATTGAAGCGGCCATAAAAATCGCCTAAAAAATCTTCAGCTCTCTAATAAAGCGATTGTGGCGTTCGTTCGCAGCTCGGCTAACGGTAGGATGGAACCGACCTTGCCGCAGCCCGAAAACCCAAAAACCCACGGAAGCCCGATCCCTTCGAAATGCTAATGTGCCTCGCGTTCGATGGCGTGGTGTGTGGACGCGTATCGTGTTATCGATTATTTTATGATGCCAGCCGTCGTTTGCCCCGAGCCTTGCTGTTGCTGCTGCTGCTGCTTTGCCAATAAACCAAAATAATAGTGACACCACTCCCCACCGTGAGTTGATAGATCCATCGTTTCCACACACACACAGAGAGTCACATAAAACTCGGTAGAACGGTGAGATATCAATCAATCACGATCCGGGAGGGGTTTTGGTTCCGTAGAGGTTGCCATCCGCGAACCTGTTGCCGGCGACACGTCCGATTCGCTCGTCTCCGAACGGCCGCGCGTACCATTTGCATGTTTGGGTTTGATTTGTTTTTATCAGCTTCATTGCTCGCCGCCGGAGGCATCGAGCGGGTGAAGCTGTTTGGAGACAGAAGCAATAAAACAGTTACCACCTTCCTAGGAACCATTAAATGCTGGCCCACTCTAACAAATCGTCCAGCTCTATTAATCGTGCCCGAGCCAGCTGCTAGCGATCGGTCGAAAATGATGCGCGGCTAGACTCCCTTTCCACCACGTAATACGATCGTGGAAGACGAATCAACCGCTCGGCTCAGACGTCTCATCGCGTCTGGTCCGCCATCAGTTTAATGTGCGTCTGGTAGCGAGAAGTAAATCAAATATTTAAATTAAAATTTACCTTCCTGGCATAACGGCCAAATCGGCATCGTCCGGACGGGGCGATCGTGATTGAAACGCGATCGTGAGATTTATTGCGCATCAAACCCAATCAAATGGTAGTAGAAATTTAGTGTACCAAGCTCAGGGTTCGAAAGAGTGGAGGTGATTGATTCGTGAGCGTAGTAATAAAGGAAAAACACAAAACCGTTTTGCTAGACTTCCCGCCACGACACGAACATTTGTGTGAGTGAGAATGGATTCTAGGATGTTTGGGTGAAAATCGAAATGGGGATTAATTTTCATCGCTACTTCATTAAATGTATATTTTGCTGATGGGGAGCCAAAAACCACATCGCTAATCACCAAACCTTGTTTAATGGTTGAAATGTGTTTTTGACTGTTTTTTCCCTGTAGTCTTCAGCGCTTCGAAACTTCATCAAAACCATTCCTCAGGATACACCGTCTTCCTCCCAGCTCGTGTGACGCATTGAGATTAAGCATCTTTTAATTACAAACCTCACGGAGGGAAAATGGCCCTTCAGTCGGTGGGATCTGCACGGTGAAGCACCGGTGGAAGTGTTCGCATCGCATTTTAGCTATTCTCTCCCGGAACCCGCGCACAGGTCAGTTGGCAATTTTTTGCGTTTTCTACCTCGCACACACATTAAAAGCAAACCAACCAACGCTACGAGAGCTCATTCCCATCCCAAAAAACAAAAAACAAAAAAAACACTAACTAGACTGATGGGAATAGGGGTGACGCAGGGTCATACTTGGGAGACGCGGGACAGATGAATTGCATTCAGGCACGGAACGCGTCGTCTTCATTTTCGACATGCAACTCAAAGCGTGCTGCGCCACACCGGCCACACAACTGCAACCCTCGCCACTAAAAAACGCTCAACTTCAACGTCCCATCAAGCGACGAACCGTCTCGTTCGCACTCGCAACCGATCACGTACGGGACAATACGGGTGCCGCATGTCGCCAGCCTCGGTACCTCGGCACACATGCAACGGTGGACGGTACTGGCCAAATTTTCAATGATAAAGTAATTACCATCGTATCTTGTGAAGCGCCATTCATGTCTTCGCTTGTGCTGTGTTGTGCCGATACAAGCCGCAGTTTTTGGGACATCCGTGTGTGAGGGGCACGCCCCTCGGGTCTACTCGTTGCACAATAATGCGCTCCAACTCACTCCACTCCAAACAAGGGTGGAGGAGGATACAGGGTGGGAGAGACAGGGTGCGACGTTTTTTTTTTCTTATTTTGGCGTGCGATAATTACATTTCCGCGACGCGTTCAAGCGTCTCGTTGTTCTTGATGGAAATCTCAATTGCAGTTTGGTTCCTGTGCCATTCACAACCGTCCGTGCCGTCCGGGGGGAGGCCAAAAACGTTCAGCCCCGAGACCGAACGGTACGTACGGAGCACTGCATTAACACTCGGTGCGCGGGTACCGCCCGACTCTATGGCTGCGCTGTAGTAATTATTGTTAATTACTTTTTTATGTAATTGAAATTGAAATAACCGAGCCACGCTAGCACCGCGCACCACACCAATGTGCCGCAGATTTGGGGTTTCGGTCGATAGTTCGTAAAACAACCTCTAAACAATGTTTGTCTCTACAGCAAAGTAGACAACAACCAAAAAAAAAATAGACACAAACTTTTTCCACTTCGAAATGTACTTCGAAAAAAGGCAAATAAAATGTTTGATTTGTCGAAACACTTACCGTGCGGTCCGTAGCTGGTCGGGTAGTAGCGCCGATGGGAGCCATTTTCCAGCGGGTAGAATGGGTTCATCTCGGACGGATCGACCGCGGCCGTCTGGTGACCGAGGGCGGCCGATGTACCGGGTGAGCCACCGAGCCGCTGGTTGTCGTACCAGCTGCGTGCCTCCGCTGCCGACGTCATATCCATGATGGCTGCTGGAAACTTGCGCGAAAACAAAAAACAAAGTCGCCTACTGCTTCTTACGCTCACAATGTAACTTTCTCACACTCACTCACTCACTCACGCACCGCACCAAACGCTCACGCTCACTTACGCACTTGCAACAAACCGAAACGCAAAATTGTAATTGATTGCACGATTACAAACACGATTTCTGCGATGTCCTTGCTCGTGCTGGAGGGACGAATTTCCCTTGGCGCTCAACTTAGACGGCAACAGTTTTTCCTTCGCGGAACAGTTTTCATCCCAGCGCGCACTGGTTCGGTCGTGTCTGCCGTTGCATCTATTCGCTCCACATTCCGGTGCGCGGGCATGTCACTGCGCTGCCGATGCCACTCGCCGCGGACGCACACCGATGCATGCGGGCTCCGGCCGGTCGACACAAAATGGTGGATCGCAAATCGCAGCGCAATATTCCGATTCGTCGATCGGCGAACGCTTCGGGGAAGTTCGGGGGAAAAAAAAACACCGCGCGGGTCACGACGCAGTACACCCGCGGAGCGCGCCGTACACTTATTTATCGCGCTGCTCTCCTTTGTTCATTCGTCATCTAAGCGCACCCAACGGTGGAACACACGCGGTGGAATATCATTCCGCTGGTGCCGCATACGAAACGCGCGAACCGGTACGCGTGCGGACGACGGTATGTGACTTGTTTTTTCGGAGGTGCTTCACGTTCGACCTATCAGGGTTGGCCGATGATGGGGATGCCGATGCTTTTTTTCGGGGTGGTTTGTAATGTATACACACGACGTTGGATGTTGCTCATTCAACGAAACAAATTGTTTCCTTTTGTGAGAAATTCTGACTTGGTTTTTTTTTTTTTGTTGGCCTCCGTTCACCCCCTGTGCCCTGTATGCCACGGGCTCTGCAGCACTGCTGGTGGAAGAAAAGCGAAAAGAAAACCATTATTGTAAGCAAAACAAAAACAGACAATATCATTAGACTGGTAATCAACCGCTTAAATAAGGTGGAAAATTGTAGGCTCCCTTACGATTCGAATTTTGGTTTCGGAAGGAAAATGGAAAAACATACACACAGTCATTCCTTCACACACTAACCTATTCATTCACTACCCCGTTTGCGCATCGGGATTTTGGGTCGTGAGTGAAATTGTGAAATTGACACCGATCCTGTCCGATACACCGCCAGAGCTAGATTGTAGCAGAAACAGCACCACACACTTGAACGGTCGGTGATCGAACAGACGTTATCGCAACGACGGCGGGATCGTTATCATAGCTTCTTCGCTACCTAGAACAATCCATCCATCCGCAAGGTGATGGAGGAAAACGACTGATAAAAAGCGTCCAAATGTCCCGTGCGTTTCACCGGCGCAAGATGGGCGGCCGGCGAGCAGAGGGTTCGCTGTCTAGCCGCCCTTCGTGTCACCTATCGCTATCGTTCACCTGCACCTACGGGTAGCGTCTTGGCGCCGTTTTGGGCATATACGGATGCTATCAGCATGTAATACACTGCATGATAACTCAACGATTGCTATCCAATCGATATATATATACAAATGCAGGGCAAACATCATCAACACCGCCACATCAGCGATCGGTAAGCGTTTAGTCGCGTAATTTGTGACATTGAAATGATGTCCACGTCTCGTCAGGTGATGCGACGCGATGTGTCTCTTTGTTTTGTTAATTTTCGCCGATACAAGCGTCACGAAATAATGTAAAACTATTCCACGCGGAGTGTGTTTTGTTCCGTTTTGATGATGGAAGAGTTGAAAAAGGGGTTGACATTTAAGCAAAACGGCCGGCCATTTTCTTGCGTTCCTTACACATGGAATAGCTTAATTTTCCAGCTCATTTTCCCGAGTTCGTTCCTGGTAGCATAATCAGCGAATTGGTGGCTTAACAATTGATCGTTGACAGCAAAATGATAAGCGCCGGCTGTGAAGGGCGCCACATCCCTTCCACACACATTCACACAGGGGAACGGTCCCCTCTGCAACAACAACAAGCAAGCATAAAATGGCGAATCGCTCAGCACAATCGCTCGATTGCCATACACTCAGCATGCGAATAAACCTATTCGCCAATCGATAAACCGAACGGAACAAGAAGCAAAAAGCGATTTAAAAATAAATGCACAAGTTCGCTGCTTGATGCAACGAAATCTCCCGCAGCAAAACAGCCACTCCGTCCGGCCGATCTGTGATCCTTTGCAGAAGTACCGTTTTTTTGTTGTTTTGTTTGCCCAAAAGCACGCCTCTTAAAGCTTAGACGGAACAATGTGTTCAAGGATCGCAAACGGGTGCGTTTGTGTTGTTTTTTTTTTTTGCTTCGTTACCCTGTTGGTTCGGCTCTTTATTTCTTTATTGCGCCACAAAGGCAACGCTCAACCGCTGTGCGCAACAATGAAGCTGTTTAGAACGTTGAAAAAGTAAGTGTGCTTGCGACGTAATCGATATCGGGGTCTCGATCATCCGCTCGTTCGCACGGGGAGTGGAGTTTCCCGTCCCAAGGTTACCCGGGGTGGACTCGTACCAAACCCTCTTGAAACTTTTCCACCGGGGTTTTTATGTCTGTGTGTGTGCTGGGCGGAAAATACGGAATGGGAAATGTAACAATCCGTACCGAGCGGTAATGGTACCGAGTTGAAGGATATCATATTTCCGTCACCGTATCTGACCCGTTGGAATGGGAAATAGAAAGGTAAAAGGAAGCATACAATTCAATGAAACAATGTAGCAATTCGTGGCAAATTTATGCAACTTTGTCGATAAATGGAATTCTATCTCAAACATACAACTAATATGAGATGATTATATTTAAAAAATCAAACTCAAACAACCTTTTTCTAAGTAGAATCCTTCTTGCCATTTTTCCAATCATTTTTTTTAGCTACGCCTCGCCTTTTAGCTTAATCAGCAAAAAAGGCCATCAAACCGTACCGAACACGCTTCTGTCAACACGTAATCGATGGAATAGGAAATCGTTACCGATTGAATAATTCAATTATATGCCAACGCCACACGTTTGCGTGCCAACGACATTCTAATCATTCGCCTGCCCATGTTCGGTGTCGGTCTTTGGCGGCTCCTTCGGTTCGGGGACAACAGTCGGGAGTCCCATCCGCACGCATACCCCAAACAAGCCAATCCGCCAACGGCGAGAGGGCGAAAAAGCGCCCGGCGCTGGTGTCACTTTTTGGTGGTGTCACTTTAATTTTTGGAACACTTGGGCAGTTGCGAAGTGACGAGTGTAATTAAATCACATGATCTTAACGAACTACAAAAACCATTGCCATAGGTGTCATCAACACGATGGTACGCCTCTTGCACCTTGCACGAAACGGTTCGCTTCGTGTGGCGTACGACTGTTCATTAACCTTAGCCCAGGCTCTGATTAAGCTACTGCTTTTAGATGGTTTTGTGGACAGGAAATGCACGGCTAATGGTACAGAGACCCGAGAAGTCTTTTTCTATGTAGTTCCCTAGATAATCAAGCTCTCCCCCTCCCGCAACAATTCACGAGTCACAACGGAAGTCGAAAGCAACTGTCACCAAAACTTATAGCTTCAAATTTCTTACTTCCCGACATAAAACATAAACTACTTTGGCCGAACTTTTGGACGAGTCCGGTGCGTCTTGTCGCCGGGTTCTAGCTAGTGTATCCGGGCATGTGACAACAACATCATAATAAAAACATGCTTCATGTTCTACCACATTTCATTCGCCGCCATTTTGTGTGCTGGCCTGGCTTGGTGCGGGCAGGACCTTTACGTACCGTTCGCACAGATCACTACTCGCCGCCTTTACTCGCGTGGTCCACTGTCCGTTTTTTACGACGACAATTGGTACTGTAATTTTATAGTGCCCTCTTCTTTTACGACGACCTCTCCAAGACGACTGCCACGGGTGATGTTTGCGTACGTAGCAAAACGAGTGACCCCTCGGATAAACCTCTTTTTTTTTCCTGCCCTGCCAACTCATTAATGGTGCTCGGGAGCTTTCGGGAGCAGAAACAGTAGTAAGTGAAATAATAACATTTATAGTACTAACCACCTTCGGGCCGCATCCCGTCGGCTGCCCGGCCCCCTCACCCAGTACGCACACCAGTTGGCAATCTTGATAGCGTGCGTCGTAAAGAATGACTACAAGAATAAAAACAAAATCATGCTCACATTCATAAGAATCTAATAAAAAGCAACGTCATTGAAGCTCAACAATAAAACTCTCCACCGTTTGACGGACGCACGGCTAAGATTTTTCCGTAAAGAAAGTGCGCAGGGGTGGTGAAGTTCCAACATTCGGTAGTAGTAGCTGTCGGTGTCAGCCTAATAGGACCCTCATTTATGCATGTTATATGTGGCCATCAAAATCATGACGGGTGTCGTAAAAGAAATGAAACGCACGGCACACAAACCAACAACGTCAACAAGAAATCAGCGAATGAAACCGGTCAGAGGTTCCAATAAAAAAACTACCAACATCTAAGCGTCCCCGTACTAGAAGTCGTTCATTCATCATCCGTTCGGTGGTTTATTGTAGTGGATGCTCTTTAGCTGCGAAGGGGCAGTAAAGTGCAGAACAATCAAAACATGAATGATCATGCAAAGCCATTACGGGTGACACTAGTTCTAGTGTGGAGCGAGATGGACTTTAAAACAATTGACGTGCGAGAGAAAAAAAAGCGAAAAGAATTTTCTGAATAATGCAATTGATTAGCAATCGATAGATCGGCTTTACCACCGATCAGAACGGTGATTTTGCGGTGACAGGCAAGAAGAAAAGAAAAGAGAAAAGCCACCTTCATTGCATTCCGATCCGGTCATCTCGGGCGTACCGATATGGGCAGTACCGATCGCAATTAGTCGACCTGTTCCAGCCGGGTTTTATGTTTTACATCAAACTTCCTTTTTTTGTGCTTTTATTTTCCTCTAATTCTTTCACTCTCTCTCTCTCTCCCTGTTCGCTTTCCATCCCCGCCGTGCTTGTTTTGCTGGCCAGTCTCCATTTAATCATTCGGTTCGTTCATTTTCGTTCGTTACTGTCGTTAATTCCTATTACACGATTGTAATGCGTTAGGGGTTTTCTTTTTATACGATGCTGAACCAAACAACCGATCGTTAAAAGTAGTTACAAATGACTAACAACTGCAAACTGGCAAAGCAGAGCACAACAGACCACTACGTGTCTTCCCATTCCCGGTCATGAGGCGATATGGTCAACTAGACTCGAGACTGAAAACCCGGAGGACTCTCAACGGGACACGATGGAGTTACGGCCAATAATGATGCGCGACAGTGTCCGGGAGGATGTTGACTGTTGGTAAAAGGTGGTATATTTCCCACCCATAGTGAACACCACAGCTTACGCCGTTGTCTCATTACTTTCTGGCCCTCGATTCCAGTATCTTTCCATGTCCAGGGTGTGTGGTAACGTACTTCAGCGATTCCAATTCCACTGCGGACAACTCTGATTGGTTGTACGAGAGTTCTGAGCTGGAAGTTACAGCAAAAACTGTTCATTATAAACAATTCTGAAGTCTTAGACGAGCTCTGCATGAAGATCTTCAGACGTTCCGAAAGGGCAACACTTTTCCTTCACTCGATTATCCAATTTAGCCCACAGTTTAGCGGGTTAATTGTTATATCATTTACCCTTTGCGAAGAATATTTTAGCATAAAACAGATAAATATGCACGTTGCACGTTAATTAAGCTTTATCTTAACGTCAAAAAAGGAAAATTTTAATTGCCAAAACTATAATTGTGGCATATTGTTTAGCGAAACGTCACGGAACCCTATTGAAAATACTCATCAAGGCACTTCTCACCAAATATTTGCATACAGAGTTCATTTTTAATCTTATCTTGCTGCCGGCCGCTACGTTTGCACCACAAATCATCACCATCGTCATGCTGATCTATGACTCGTCTATTTTAAACCAACCGTCTATTGATGGTCTGTTTACGAAATCAAACGATACGCAAAACAATGGCTACAAATGAGTGTTAAACGTCCGAGCATTACCATAATGCTTACCCATTTTTTTTTTAAACGCTGTTTGCCAGTTTGCCGTACACCGAAACACCTCAAGAAAATGAATGCAAAGTAGAACCGATTCGAGTTCCTTTCTCTTGGCCAAACAGGTTGGCAAACGTGTCCCTCTAACAGGAGTGGCTACACACTGGCAACGCGCTTCGGCGTGTTAGCGTGGCGTGGCCTTTTTTTGTGGGTTTCGTTTTAGAAAGAAAAAAGATTTCCATGTTAAACACAATACCCAACCAGGTGGAAAATTTAAAACGAAGCGCGTATCGTGTGTTAAAATTTACTTCGTTTTTTTTCTCTTTTTGGTTTAATTTCCCCAACCCTGGCACCAGCTTTTCCACCCAATCTTCCCTTCTGTGTAGGATGTAGGAGCCACCTCGAAGATAAAGCTCAAACATTAAACTCCTCCACATTTTGCGTACGACCTGTGGCGGTTTTTCGGGAAGAGCCGAAAAATCACTTGACCGAATCGTGCGCACAAATCACGAGCCGCTCGCACACAGTGACAACTTATTTGCGCAAAAAAACACAAAAAAGCAAAACCCACCCTGCGCGCGCGTCTTTGTCGCGCGACTACCCCGTTACAATCCATTCTCAATGCGCTAGGCGGCCGGGATAGGTATGAAAGAGGAAGAGAAAGAAGGGGTAGGACAGTTGTGGGTCGCATCATGCCACCGCTCACCTTTCCCACCCACCGGCAAATGAGGTGGTGGCACCATAAAATGCCGCGCCCGTCTTAATCGCCGGCTGACAGGTCGAGAAAGGTTCGGGATTTATGCGCAACCCACCCCCAACCCCAGTGTGGGTTTTGTATGTGTGTGTGTGTATGAGGGTGGGAGGGTATTTGAATCTGGACGCTCCAAAAAACCCACCGTCCAAATGTCTAGCGCAAGGTTAGAGTTTGGACGCTATTTTTTTTGTTTTTGGAGTGAAGCAAAAAGCTTTGTCTTAAGAGAATCCAAACCGATTTTCGTTGCTTGGATGGTGCAAGGGAAAGCAAACGGTGCGGTAAGGGTTGTTTTTTTTTCCTTGACTCGGTTTCTTCCTTCTATGTGCGCACCGGTGTGCCATCCTGTGAAAAGCTACGCGATCGTTACGGTGGACGATTTTTGAGGTGACGATTGCCGAGCAAAGGTGGTATGCGGTGGTGTTTTTCAGTTTTTTTTTGGGCCCCGAAAGTAGACAGAACGGTAAAAGAAGGACAGGAACACACGAAAAGGTGCCCAAAATTAGAGCAAACGCGAAAGTGCAGCGAAACGGTAGATTAATTTGAATAATTGCAATGGGAGTGGAAATTTATCTACCATTGTGCATGTGATCGGTGTATAATTTCCTCGCAGATTGAAGACTTTTCCCTGCTGCCACCGAGCGTCACAAAAAAGGAAACCCAACACATCCATTCCGAGAAAGCCGTTCAATCATCGGTATAATTATTTGGGACGTTTGGAGAGGGGTCAGAGTCGGCCGGGGAGAAAAAAAAAATGGCGAAGAAGTCTCCAAATCGAACCCAAGAACCGATCGATCGGTGTACCGAATGCTAACGGCTATCGTTTAGCCACCCTCAAATCCTTCAAATCCCATGCTTTGCGCACAGTCTAATAAATCTCAATCACTTATCGCATCAGTCAGCCCCATTGTCTGTCGATCGGTGCTACGTGCCGTCAGTTTGCCGTCCGCCGTATCTTTCACACGATCGCCACTCACCGGACGGGCTCACGCACGCGACCACCTGGGCTGCATTTTTTGGGGGGTGCGAAAAAAAAACAAAAAGACCAACCCCAACCAACCAACTGCCCCCCTTTCGCACTATTCCAGCGGCCAATAACCATCGATCATGCGATCGGGATTCCGCGTTGCTATCCCGGAACTTCCAAATAGATACGGGATACTGTGGACGGCACACAATGTTCAATTCCCGTTTAGACCGTTTGGAGTACACTGCAGCGTAATTGCGCACCCGCCAGGTCCAGGTCGGGCCAATTTATGGTGATAAATTGTTTTATCTCGCACACACACACACAGAAGGTGTCTCAGCAGGTCTGTGACTGCATGCCGGGGGTTCATATTTCAACATCTTCAAGCTACTCCCCGAGAGCAACCTGATTAGACAACTGGCTGAAAGAAGCTACGGTGGCAACACCTTCGTTGGTACGCGACCCAGAACCTCCGTGTTGGGTACCAAACTCCAAGAAAATGGGTTTCCTATGGTGGAACTCGGTGAATAAAAAAAAAACAATCAATAACTTTCTTCCCGAGCGTAGACCAATCGATCGCGAACGAAGCCTACTATGCTCTGGGCTGGATGTACGTATTTGAGTAATTAATTAACTCGCACACACACACACACTACGAGTCACTAACACAACTGTGTGGAAAGCTGCTCCCAGTGGGTGATCGGATCTGGGTCCGAGGGAGAATTTCTCGGAACCCAAGACCCATTCGTACGGCCAAGACCTCCAAAGAAGATCATCGATCCCCGGGAATCTATTAGGATGATGATAAATGAGCTACCAGCACCACGCGCCTTACGGTTCACTCGTAAACTCTCGATCGTTCGTTGAGGATCATTTCAGGCATTGCTATTGCCGCACAGTTTTGCCACCGATAACACGACCGTAACAGGGGGGTAGCGTCGAGAAATTGCTCGAAAGCGTCAATGTTTTAAATTGAAATTATCGCAACGGAGCGGAATCCTCAAGAAACTCTCGTCTAGACCAGAAGGTGAAGAGTTGGTTTTTTTGGGAGTATTATTTCTACACCGACCGAGCAGCTCCGACTATTTGAAAAGCCACGGGAGTTCCAAAGCAAACAATCAAACACTCGCATCGCATTACGTCCAAAGCACTGACAAACGGTACCGCGAACTATTGTTTCTTTTTTCGTACGTGTCCCGGGTGAGGTTCACCAATGTGAGGTTTGAAACTGCGGCCGGCCGGGTGTCATGAAATCATTTTTCTTGCCACCGAAAACCCCGCGAAAGGCGAAGGCGAACGGGTAAAGGATGTTTGATTGCTTTACCGACACTCAGCGGTTCCGATACCTTCTTGGTGCGTACGGACAACTCCCAACACGACCGGATCGAAGGATTGAATCGGGGGCTACCAACGTTGGTACGGTGTGGTCAATTGGAGTGTTTTGGGTGGTGTTTTGATTTATTGATTTATTTCTCCTCGATTCTCTGATTCTACACACACACACACGCACACACACGCACGTACGAAGTTAATTTCTTCTTGTTTGTGCTCAAGTGTTCAACCCTCCCACAGGGCACACACACTCACACACACACTCCCGGCTCGAGAAAAGCGAATTCGTCCGATGCCAAACGACGTGAATGAAATGGGGGACCAACACGGGACCAAAACGGGAGAAAAATTACACTCCGTTGTCGCGGCTGTGTTCCCTCAATGAAACAACACCGACGGTGTTTGAGAACGGTTCGTTACGGCCCAAAAAAACGGCAACCGAAACGTCCCGATGCAACCGCAACCAGCAAACAAATCATTGGTCAATTAAGAGAATTAATTAATTTTTAATTTCTTACCATCCCACCAACAAAACCTAACCTCAACATCACAAGACTTCCTGTGAAGAGTTCGAGTGTTTTGAGCACTCCGCGAATCTCCGCCAGTGCTGGTGGTAAATTATTACAAAACTAACACGCTGTCGCTGGTAGTGGATCGTCGGTCCTCGGCTGCACAATAACTGCATCCTAAACATTCGCCTTTCCGGGCGGACATTTCATCAAACCCCAGCCACCGGTTGAGGGGTAGCGTCTTTGGACCATCCTAATTATCGGCCATTTGTTTGCCATGAGGGCTCGTTTCGATTCTCGGCCCCCCTTCTCACCTCAAGAACTGGGACCGTGTGCCGAATCGATGCGAATGGTAACACGAGTAAACAAATTTGTTTCCGTACGGGTCAAAACCCCGATCGGTCGGCCGAATGAAAAAAAGGTGCCTAATTTAAATCCATTTATTTGATTGCACCAAAACGCACGCGTGGTGGAATCGATCGGTGGTTCCTTGATGATGTTATTCGTTTTCTTCTTCTGGTGGTCGATATACACCGGCTCGGTTGGGTTACGGTTGGCCGTTATCTTGCGCTCGTCAAACGTCACGCGGTCCTGTCTAGCGCAACAACCGAAAGCATTGTTTTCGGCGCGGCACGGAAAAGCCATCACACCAACATGGGTATCGGGGGAAAGTTTTTAAAGCTGTAATGTAACAATATCAGCTGCGCCGCCCATTACATGCGGGAGGAACAATCTCACATAAAGACTTTTGATGTGAGGGCACTGGCAAGACAAGAACATACAAAAAAAGCCAGCTCCAACACCGTCCCGTGTGGTGTAAATGCCGACGGGTTTGCTTGTGAGTCCCCGGAGAGTCCTCGAACTGTCCGATGCGCACCTGATACATCTTCGCACGATAGTGTTTTCGGGACGCGCTATTTGATAACGGAAGTGGTGATACAAGACAAAAATCGACAAACTTGTCAATCTTCTTTTTGCGGTGTGCTCGCGCCCGGGGCCTGCTGCTTCTCGATGCTTGATCGATAACGGTGGGTTTTCTTGCTGGTTTTGTTTGCTCTGTTTCCATTCCCAACTGCTTGACCACTCTCGGGCCAACTGTTTCGTAAGGTTCTGTTTGCGTTCGGTGTGCGTTCGGCAATCGATGGCGTTGATGGCGTTTGATTTGATTAGATAAGGCCCCGAAATTGGGTTGTCGGCAAGTGCGGAGACCGTGTGAACCTTAAGATCTGTTTATTGACCAAGCATGTGCAGGAAGAGGCTTCACCGTAAATGTAAACCTCCTATGAGGAGTTTACCACGAAAGCATTGAAGTTGTGCACACTTATTTCTGGGCCGATTTGTGACTCCAGCTCTAATCTGCCAAAAATCGAGCAAGTGAAACATGTGTACCGGTACGCAAATCACATCAAAACCCGTGATCTGATTATGGGGCCAGTGTCGTGCACAAGGCGTTGTAAAGGGCGCGCTGCGTCTTATCGATACCCCCAAATTGGTGCGATACGGGGCCAATAAGTCAGTTAGTGGCGATAAGAAAGTGACCGATGGGATTAGACACACACACAAAAAAAAGCGAAAGATCGCACTAATATGTATCTCCGTCCACAACCAAATGCACCAGTGCAAGTCGGTGATGACCGAGACGGCCTGAAACCGGGGGAGAATGAGAAGGCTCTTCTGTAGCTCCGTTCAATTATGAACTGTTATCGAAAGCACTCAAGTGTCAAAATTGTTTAATTTATTACCAATTTACGACACCGATAACAACGTCCCGATAGTGATTCCGTGGGGTGAATGCAACCGTACAGGTATATGCAAGTTAGAGGGCTCTTGTGGCTTCTCAATTTCAGACCAGTAACTAGTGGGTTATCACAGGTTAACAAAGCATGGGCAAACGCATATTTTCCAACTGTGAACACTTCAACTCCAGCTCAACTACTCTCGGTACTCTGGATGTATTTGGACCTGGACCTCCGCATGGCACCTCGATTTTGGCTTTAATTGTTTTATTACAGTCCTCTCAAAGTGTTGTGCCACTTCCTTTCCGTACTTCACACACACGCACACACACGTGGGTTGCTTGGTTGTATCTAGGTTTGGGGTGCTAAGAAAGGGACCCTCAGCTCTTCTCACCTGTGGAGGCTGTTGCACTATCCGCCTGAATTCAAATAGCCGACGCAATTGATACGATACTGCCGGGTAGCATAAAACATGTACACGCACACACTGATCACGGATTGTGTGTTATTCACAATTGGTTTTCGCTATTTTTGTTATTGGAACAATATGTTATTTGTAATAATTGCGTTGTGCACTGAGCCGAACTCTTCAGAAGTCGTGAATATACACTCAGTATCCAGTTACCAGTTGTGTGGGGGATTTTTCACGTCAGGAGGAATAATCCTTTAGCACTAAAACACACACACACACACATACTCTCACACATACATACTGGTAGATGGACAAATCCGGTCTGATGGGTGGAGACGCTAGGTGCGGCACTCCGTCACTTAGAACAATTCCCACAATTTACACGTAGTAGCAGTGATAATTAACAAATTCCACAATGACACTTACAGATAGTATTGTTACCAACAATCGGGCGCCAGCTGACAAGCAACTGCGACGATGTGTTGGAAGAATTTCTAAGCGGTCACTCCCGTTGTCACCTGCTAAACACGCATCGAATGGTCACTGTCAGCGCGATTGGATCACTGTATGCAAGGGTAGGACGTATCGGTGTTGATCGATCAATCACATCATACGCTGCCTTGTCGAAAACGTTCTGCATCCACGGGTTTGTAATTGCACTGTTGAAGTTTTCGAATTTTTTGCAGTAATTCTAAGCTTAGTTCCACGCTTTTCAACTGAGACGACACGCGCGGTTGTGGCGCCTGCTACGTTGTTCTGTTTCTGTCGTATCACCAAACATGGATGCACTTTTTGCTGGCTGGTTAAAACATGCAGCAAAATCACCCTCTATCACACACACGTATTCACGCACTCCCGTTTGGGGGATGAAAGATTTTGCACGCAATTTTTTGTCACGGTATTTCGCACGTATGCACGAATCGATCGCCTGGTGGAGGCTTGTGCACACACGCCGATTCGGCCACTGATCCGAAAATCGTTCAGCAGCTACGCACTAATCCTAGCCGGGGTTTAACAAAATTCGGGGGGATCACACCGCGATTTTCCGCGCACACTGTATCCGTGAAACACGCGCGCGCAACCACGCCAGCCAACGGTTTTCGAAGAACTGGCTCAAAAGAAGGAACGGATGAAAGGCATTGCGCCCTAACCGCGTGCACGGTTTCGAGTGCGAGAGTACGCAGTGGTTGCTTCGCTCTCGCTGGTGAGTTGTTTCGAGCACCCGTCACGCTCTCGCTTGCATCGCAGTTTCGCGAGAGGTGTGGCTTACGCGATGGAAAAGGCGTGACGAACGTGCCGTTGCTGGCGATGGGAGAGAGCGAGAGCGCGAAACGCACACAGATGCAGCTGGTGTCACATTCGCGCCCTTTGCTCGATGCAACTTTTTACGTTCTCTTTCTCGCTCTCTCGGGTTTATTCGCGTGCCGCTTCTTGCGTACAGTGAGTCAACCCCTAAAACGAGAGAACGTTTTTCAACCACCCCTTTGTACGTGAGAACGAGCCGGAGAGAGTAGCTCCACGGTGGAAAATGCAATTGTTTTGTGTCAGCAGCTTGTTGTTGTTGTTGTTGTTTTTGTTGGTGCTTTTTTTTGTTTGCTTCTCCCATTATCACATCTCCCCACGTTGCATTTCTAGCAACACTGTATGTGAAGTCGGTTTTAAAGAGATGTGCTGAGAGGAGATGCGCACTCCAGCGGTAAAGTTTTCCAGCATTATTTTCCTCAGCAGGGTTGTTTTTTTTTGTCTTCTTTCGCTTGACACTTTGGATATGGTCGAACTGTTTTTGCAGCACAGTTGCTGCGATTGCTTTCGGAAGGTAGTCTTGTTTGGCTTTTGTGTTGGTAGCCTGGTGTGCTGTGTGACATTTCGGATTCGAAAGGATAGCTTCTCCCAGCGGTCAAAATCTTCGTTAAGCGGGCTTCACAGAGGCTTCAGTTGGTCCAAGTGAAGCCTCTGTGAAGCCCGCTTAACGAAGAGCTTTTTTGTGCATGTATTGGTGTGCAGCGCGGTATCCGCTTAGGTATGGGTGCGTTATTTGCTTGCATATTGGGATTATGTCATCATATCGTAGGACAAAAAGTAATTTTTTAAATAATTTATTATTGCTTTTATTTACATATTTTTCACTTGCACTTTTCTTGGTTACAGATATGGTGTTATGCGTAGGTCTGGAAATAAAACAAAGTTTCAATTAATAATTAAATCTTTAAATTTTGTATAAAACATACAAAAGTACACACTTACCATGCTTAATTTTTTGTCCTTTCCGCTTCATTCTTCTTGGACAGTGTTCATGGTCTTGTCCTTCGTGCCAATCACTTTACAATAACAAAAAATACCTACACCGATAAAAGAAAGATGTAAATTAGATGAATTAGTCCAAATGTATTGAATTTAATTACTTACCAAAATCCCGCGGTAGCCATAATATATTTTCAGCGTCAACTTGTCTTGACGCCGCGTTGGTCAACATTCCACAACTTTTCTCAATGTTTCCTTTCCGATTTCAGTGGCATAACTTTCCAGTCACTTGGCGGTAGTTAGCTCTTCCGATTGGGTGCCATTTTTGATTGTTTTTAATGGTTTTATACACCATTTTTGTTCTATTCTCACAAGACACCTTTCCACGTCGAAGCAAAACAAACTATGGCTACTACGGAAAGTCGGTCCTGTCAAAATGATTTTTACACACACATGGATAATTCCATAAGCTCAACGTGTACATACACATCGCGGACGGTGCGAAACTTTCGTAAAGTTCGGAAAGAGCGAGTCAAGAACATGCTTGACGAACAAAAAAACGGAGATAGCATGTGTCGATGCATAAAAGTATAGGCCAACGAGGGTTGGAAGTGGGTGAAACGCAGAGAAACGAGTAAAAGCTTGACCGCTGGGCTGTTTCCTGTGTGCACACTCACACACACTATGTAATGCCGCTCGGGAAGATGACATAAACACAATGAAATAACTTCAGCTTGACAACGACTTTGGGCAGGACACTTTACTGCCTTCATTTGGGCATTTTTCGTTTTTCCTCTTACGCTTGTTACGCTCTGTGAAAAAGTATCTTTTGCAAACCATTTTGAAGGTGCGTGTGTTTGGTTTTCTATTGCCGCTTTGGAACATTTATGATTACTTCCAAAACCACGTTCAAACTGTGTTGCTTTCGTGCATGATTCTACCAAAGTTACTCCCACGAGCTGACGGTGCGCGCGCTATGAGAACTGGCCGGTCACCACCATTTTCAATGCCAGTCCCTTTAAAGCTGTCAATCAACAGCAAAGCCCCCAAACAGCGAACGCCATTTTCCACCATTGTAATGGGAGAAAACTGAAAACTGTTCGAACCGACCGGCGTAAACGCGTTGTAAAAACCGTTCGTTCCCTTCGAAATAAAAATAAGTTTTAGTTAATGTCTGACCATTAAAGAGTGGTTCGTTTAGGCGCCTCTAAAAAAAACAACAATATACACAACAACAACAACCCACCGAAACTGTTCCAGCCCTCGACACTCAGCCCGGGTAGGGACCACCACGTCCACCAACCGGACCTCGGTTCACAGAGGAGGGGTGCAAGTTTTGGCATCGTATTTTGGATGGTTGAGATTTCAACGTTCCGATTGTCACTCGAAACGGCAGACAGAGCCAGGGCGCAGAGATGCAAACCGATTAGAGCGCCCCGCTTCTAGTGCCCGAATCTCGGGTCTCGATTTTCCTTCCACACACTTACACGCGCGTACAGTTCGTGTGCCCTTTTCTATCTGCACCGCCACCGAGATAGTGCGTTGAATGTGCGATTTGTGCCGATGGTATCAGGACGATTAACAGATGTTCCACTGACACATTACTGGCCACATCATTGTTTGGGTTTTTTTCGAGGGGGGTAGTTCATTGGCAGTTGGGTTGTGTGTGTGTGTGTGTGTTTTTTTTCTATTTATGATTTTTTTAAAGACCTAGCATGCTAGATCTGTGCGGCCAACGTGATAAGACCGTAAATATTGAAATAGGTGTATTGTTGTAAAATTTGAATTGTGTTGTTTTTCTGGTTCTTAGTGCCGTGTCATTTTCACTCGTTTTTCACAAACGAAATTATAAGTTGAAGCTTATTTTGCCATGTATTATAAGTTTATTTTAAATGATCATTATATTGATATCAATTTAATATTTTAAAATTGTTTTATATAATTTAGATAAATCAAACATGAGTTTATATCGATCTTTCGTCAGAAAAAATGAAGAATGGATAGTCACGGTTATTTGATATGTAAATAATCATAGTTTTTTTTATATATATTAATGCGTAACAACTCATTAAACTTAAACGATAATATTAGTACCATGAAAAACGAAGAGCTCTTCTATAGATTAATCTAAAATTTATCAAATTCTTGTGCTAACGTAATCTGCAGTATAATGAATCTCAGAGAAAGTGTATAGTTTCATGCATCTTTTAAAAGTAAACTCGTGATTAGAATAAGCCATCGCTGATGATCCAAACAATTTCATTTTTATTGAACGAAATTTAATACAACAATATTGTCCAACGATCTTATTTCCTAACATTTTCCAATATAGTTTAAATGTCATTAAATAAATATTTAGATTTGTCTAAATCAGCCATTTTAACAGGTTACGCATAAACTTCATCAAATTAATTTTTGGCCATAAACAACTCTACCGTAGTTAAAATATTTCTAGTCTGTAGCATAGACTATATTAGAAGAATTCGAGAAGAATATTATAATTATTGCATAAAGGGAAGAAGAAGAAATAGCACGGAATATATACAATGATAAAAAAAATTATAAACCAACAAAGTTAATTATAAAATATTAAAACACATTTCAGGACTTTGGAATTATTGGGCACTGAAAGTAGCCAGAAATTAAAAATCGCCTAAAATGCCTGTCCATCCAAGTGTTGAGACACACTTCCCCATAAATACCTGGCTTATATTAAAACGATAAGTTTAAAAATTGCACCCAAACTCCCACCACTTTGATGCGATCGTGAAGGTCCATTGTAGCGCAACCATTAATCCATCTCTAAAGGGCAGTCAGACTTTCCCACTGTCTGCTTTTTTTTCGGTTCTCTCTCCGTGTATTCGTGGTTCTAGCACAACGTCCAACAAGAAATGTATTTCTTGTACATTTTTTTGTTATTCGTCTTTATGTTTTGTCGTTTTTTTTTGCCTGCCCCGTCGACGGGTTTTCCACTACTTCCCGGAACTGACCAGCGCACTCCAACCGGAACAAGGTAACGTTCGGAGCCGGTTGACGGAAAAGCTGTGAGGCCGATCGGTGGGCTGGCCAAGAAGGGGAAAAGGAAAGGTGGTAAGGGAGGACTGGGGGCCGCAAAAGCCCCACCCGGGCGAGCTGGCGAGACAGTGACGCGAGCGAGCGCGCGCGCGGTTTTCGCGCCGTGGTCCGTCTTTCCGTGCTGAATGTGCTGAAAGGTGCATGCCAAAGGGTAATTCATTATTTTCATGACCTAATTTACATAATTAAAGCATTGCCGAAGCCCGCCTAAATCAGGTCCGGTTGAGCTTTCGGGCTGTGTTCGGTTCGGTTTTCGTTTTAGCGGGCTACAGCAGCACGGGGCCTAAATCCATTCGGCCATGTCCATGCCACGTGTGTGTGTGTGTGTGGGTGGGTGTGTGAATGTGGTGGAACGCAAGGGCATAAATGTATTAGAACGACGAAGCATGGCTGGGCTGGGAAAAGTCCCTTTTTCCAACGGGACGACCGCACATGTAAGCGGAAGAACGGCAGATTCGCTTGGCCAACATGAGAATGAACATGAAGTGCAGGAAGATATGCACCGTACAAATGTTTATGATTGGCTCGTTGTGCTTTTGACGGTGGGTAGTAAATTATTGCAAAAAAAAACACATACAAAACAAAACAAAAAAACTGCAAGCATAGCCACCGCGTTCTTGCCACCTCGTTCGAGCGCCCACCCCCAGGGAGCTCTCGTATCATCCGAAAACTATCGGTCCACTTCCGGCTCGGTTAAGCACCGTGGTTCGATGCAGAAGGAAGTTAAGCATTCTCCGACCCAGGCAGGGAACGTCGTTGGGCAAAATGCAATCAGCCTGCTGGGGCTGATGATGGCCCGACAGCAAGAATCCATGGCCAGCGCATGGGCCGGAAGTTGGCCGGCCCGATTTCTTTCTGCCCGATGGGTGTTCCCGGTACCGGGTTGCAGACGCAGTCATGTTTAGCCTTGCTTTCCAGCAGGAATTAATGTGCCCCGAGCAGGCGTCCAGTGTGTGTGTGTGTGTCGGATCGGATGGTAAAAGCTTAACCTTTCGCTGGCATTGCAGTGCTGGAGCGTGGTCGTCGCTCTTGGAGCCGCACTCATAACTCTTTGGCTGCTCAGTTGCTCTTTTATGGTGCCGGTGGTCCGGTGGTCCGGCGGTTGTACCTTTCATCGAGCCACGGGTCCTTAACTGATCCTGGTGCCCTTTGTGCGCTTCGGCACATCACGGCTAACGAATGATCCTGTCACCAGCCACTTTCGATGTGGTTGTGTCACCCGTTCAACTTTGAGCGGGTTACGGTAGCGTATGGAAATTAATGGGTAATTTTAAAATGAAATGCTTAAAATGGGTGTAAATTATATCGTCGTAAAGGTACAATATTTATTATGCATTATTTATGAAATATTGCACTAGCAAGAACTGTGCCATTTTGAAACAAAAAAATAAATATAAAAAAACGAAACATCTCCAATGCAGTTGGTAGAATGACCAGGTGTATTAGATGTGGAATGAATTTAATAATTTGTAACGAATAAGACTAGTCAGGATTTAATTGGACTGGTCATGTCATTAGAATTAGAATTAGAATCGGATGACTCAACCTGTGTTGTTAGTAAAGGCTGTCCATAAAGGTTAAATATGCTAGTTAGGCCCACATGGAGATGAAGTGATGGCGTTGATGCGCCTGCCAAAAATTACAGTGAAACAATTTTGGCAGAGAATCCAAATGATCCCATTGCTCGAAGGCAAGTAACAACAAACGAAAAGCATTTTTTATCGATCAGTTCCTTAAGTGAATCAGTACTGTCCAATTATTTGTTCAATGATGCAAAACAAAGCCCATACCCATAAATTTCCATTATACTCAATGTCCTCGCTTTTCCCAAACTCGAAGCAATCAAATTCATTGCTGGCCTTTTTTTTTACCACGGCGTCCAAAACATTACAAACGAATTGGGTTCTTTGTGTGTGCACCTAGAACACCAGCAAGCCTGAACCTGACGGTGAACGACACAAACCCATTTGCAGAAGAACCGTGTCCGGGGTATTGAACGAAATAAAAACCTCCTTCCTCGCGGTCTGGATATCGCAATATCGGTGGGCCCAGAAACTTCCCAATGAAGCGATTTTCCACGAAATGAGACAAAAATCAACACACAAACCAGCTTCAAATTAAATGCCAGCAAATGAAGCACTCCAGCGAATAATACCCCAAACCAATTGGTGAATGCATTGCCTAAAACTGGAATGAAAATGAATCCGAAACGGTGTAAGGAAGCAGCAAATAGAAAAGAAAAAAACAAGAACGAAGCTGGATATGCGAGGTGTAGGAAGCGAAAAGGAAATTAAAGTTGCCACGCCAAAACTCATGCAACAATAAGCCACAATCGAACAAAAAAAAAACTGATGCTCGGTGGTGTTCTTTTACACGCTGTACGGCTACCGGTCTGCTGGGTACCGAACGGGAAAAGCAAAAATGGAAAGCAAATTTGAAAGCAAAATGTAAAAAGTATTGGCAAACATTATTGCAAGCGAGTGAGGCCACGGCCAGCGGGAGTTACAATAAATTTGCATTTGCGTTTGCCGTGATTCTTGCGGTTGGTTCGTTGCTATTTCGGCGCTCTGCTCTCACAAGGTTCTAGAAAAATGGTTTCGGTTTTATTGCTTTTGGCCAGCTTTGTTTTGTGAACTTATTTCGAGATTTTAAGGCCGAAATTTTTGGGCGATTGATACCGTACTGTGGAAAGATCCCATCCACGAACGACAATTGATTGGATTGGAGGAAATCGAAAAATTTGTTACTAGCCAATTTGCATTGTGCAAATACAATGTAATGCAATGTTGCTTTAATTAGGCAATCAGTTTGAATAAAGATTTGGTTATATTTACTAAGCATGTTTGAAAAAATCGCATCGAATTTTACTTCCAAAAAGAGTTTACAGAATGTTTGCAAGGGTACAAGAATATCTTAAATTTTTTGATCAATAATTCGATAAATAAATTGAAAATATTTACTTCGAATGCTAATGCCCATACACAATTCAAAATACTCATTTTTCAAACGCTTTTCCGGGATTTCCTCCAAGTATTGTTTTTCAGAACTAAAAATTCATTAAATTGTGAATCAAATACCTTAAAATATTCCTTAATTATTTTTAAAAACAGTTTTTAATTTTATTTGCCCTAAATGTTTACTAGTCTTTACTAATGTGAATGTGATTATTTTCTAGTCAAAATGCTAAATCTCCTGCAGTTGACGTTTTTGCTTTTTTTAATTCACGGAAATAATCAAGCTACGTTGTTTCGTATATTTGTGACATAAAATTGGGCTTTAAAATTTCTATAAAGCAACACATTCCAACATTAAACCGATCCTTCCACATACGCATCACACATCAAACAGTGTTGAAAGGCAAACGTGTGCAAATGTCTGTACCATTGCTAACCGTAATCGTGTATTGACATTCCGGCAAACCAGACAAGACCTGCACCCCCGGAGCAATGGTGCACAAAGTGCATTCGTAATGACATCTGCTGGTTACCGAGCCATCAGCCGGTTCGGTAGTAATTGCACAGGCAAAAACATCAAACGGAATCGTACCTCGTGCTATCATTCGGCTTCAATCATTCATTGCACTAAGCGCCCTCTTTTGTTTTTTTCCCCCAACCCTGTTCGAGAGCCGGTTGATCTCTTTCTCTAGCGGTAGGGACTTCTTTTTTCTAGCAAGAAGATGGAAAATGCTGTCCCATTGATGCAAATGTCACTGACGGTGGCGATACGAGCATCATGCTCAACCTTTCATGCAAAAGGTGCATCATCAATCGTGAGACGTCTAGGGCGAAGAACGATGATTGGTGGGTTATTTGGGTTGCTGTTTGTAGTTTTGCATTTAAAAAAAATGTTTTTCTCGTGCTCATGTTGGCCACGGTAAAAATACTTTAAATTCTCACAAACCCACACATACACTGCATTAAGGTACGGAGGTTTTCCAACATTCGTTTGCTCAACCTTCAAAGTGGGCGAATGTTGCATGTTACACACCCATCACGCCGGATGAGAAACGGTCCCAGATGTAAGCCGAACATCCAGCCGGTAGCCAATAAAACCCTTCTTCTTACGATTATGGCTGCTGCAACGGTCGGTTCATTGAACTCGCAAGAAAAGCCACCAAAACCCTCCTCAAAAGCCACAAAAACCCTCAAGTGTAGACATTTTTATCACCTTAAAGTGGCCGATCCGTTGCACAAATGATGCATCACCATTCATACGCACAAGGTGTCGCCTGTTTCGTCCCTTTTACAATTTTCCGTGAAAAATAATGATTATTGCAACACCCACCTGCATGCTCTGTGGAAGTAAGAGAGAGAAAGAGAGTGTGGGTAAAAGAGAGACAGCATACAAGAACCATCCACCCAACCACCCTCATTTTCCCCCCTCGGTAAAGTGTCGCTAATTCATTGGAGCGCACGATGAAAAGCGTGAAAAGCGAGAAACCGCAAGCTTTTAAAGTGATTATGTGCCCGGGCATCACGTCCGGTTATAAAGACATCCTTATGGGCTTCAATAAAAAGCGGCTCGATCGTCTGCCGTTCCGAAGGGCGCATATGTGGCTGTTGGGGGCGACGTATCGACGTGGACGGGTGAGTTTTCCACCCAGTTTCCCTGGGCCCGCGCTAGTCTGCCGAGCAAAGCGATTGGTGGTGGTGTGCGTGCTTTACCCATTTTGTTGACCATAACGCAAACCGTACGGACGTTTTTCACGCCAGCGACAGCGCTAGCGAGCGTGTGTTAGTGTGCGAGGAAAAATCAATAATTTCAAGCACCGATGAATTGTGGTAGAACATCGTGCGAGGAAAATGTTCTAAAAACGCACCATTGAATGCAGCAAAACAGGAATGTTTTAGATGGCTGACTGTGAACGAAAAAAAAAAACAATGTTGAGAAGAAAGAGACGATTGAGTCAAAGGAAGGAAAAGATGCATTCGCTACGGAATGATTTTCTTTCCACTGAAGTTTTTCTTTCATCCCCTTGCGAGACAACCCTCACAAAAGTCGCGCAACATTTCTGTCGCAGCGCAACGCAACATAGACGGCCCGTTGATGCGGCCGTTTCTGAAGGGAGAGTTTTCGCGCTTCTCTTTGCCGAGTTGTTCGCTCTTGGGCCCTTTTCTGCAGCGGGATTGCAACCAATTGGAGAGAACGCAGCCGTGGATGCATCCGTTCGCTCCTCCCATTTTGAAAATGGCGCGTTGCACTATAGCAACGACAGATGATCGAGCATCACGCCAGGCAGCAGGTGCAACTTGTGGAGTGAAATCGTTGCATCCAAGGATGCTGCTGCTTTGCGTTGCCCACATTTCCCAACGCGGGGAAAATCTAAAACATGTCGTTGTTTCTTATATGAAAGAGAAAGAGAGAGCGAGAGAGAGAGAGAGACAGAGAGAATGAGAGAGCGAAAGGGAATAAACGCGCATGCGCACTCATGGCCGAGCAGGGAAAATTATCTCTCTCACGCGTGATGAGGAAAATTTACCATAAACGGTTTTGTCCCTTTTTCCACTGCTTTCCACAGCAAAGCGGAACGGTGCACGGTGGTTTTAGCCTGCTGTAACAGCTCGCACAGCGTCGGATGTCAGCTTTTTTCCATTGTTGTTAGCTTCTTATATGATGAAGTTTTCCTTTTTCGGGTTTTCTTTTTTTTCTATTCATTTACACGTTGTTGTTTTATAATGTCTTGAGTTCTGTGGCCGTCTTTCCTCTCGCTCATTAAGCGTTTTGTTTGATGATCCAATTTTCTTGCTTTATCTGTTCCGTGGTTTCTGTAGCTTTTGGTATTGCGAGCAAAAACTACACCTTGCCGAGATTTATTCCGAAGAAGAGCAAAAAAAAGCAAGTCTAGGCGGCAAGAAGCTACAAACAACACAACGTTTCCATCCTGGTTTGATGGAAGACGCGCTGTTACGGTTACATGTTTTTGGTGTCAAATTGATGAATGATGAAAAAAAAAATGTGGAACTCTCCACCTTGCCGAGCGTCCTTTGGAGATGTTTGGCCTCGAAGTGGAGGTTGAAGAGAAAGGCTATGAATGTTTTTTTTTTCGATGTAGCTATGTGTTTGTGTGTGATTCTTCTCTGCGTAAGTGTACTCTGTTATACGCTTGTTTAAGAAGCTAAGGGAAGTAAAGCTTCACTATCGTTTCCTTTGTTTTCGTTTGGCATCCGGTGGAGACTACCCTTCGGAGCTGGAGCTAATCGTTGGGAGCGAGAAGAAGGATGGTTCCTTGGTAATACGTACAAAAGACTTAACTTTCTGCTCCTGAAGTACGATTAACATCGCTCACCAAGGATAAAGTCTTGTGTATCATCATCGACGACAATGATAATGTAAGATATTCTGTGTGTAG
Organism: Anopheles moucheti; assembly: GCF_943734755.1. NCBI lineage: Eukaryota > Metazoa > Arthropoda > Insecta > Diptera > Culicidae > Anopheles > Anopheles moucheti. Next base: position 28,577,270 of record NC_069140.1, read on the forward strand.
AGGCTGCGCTGTTAGTGAACGATAGTTTTCAAGAATACAATTTGTCCTTCGACAAAAAAGGAGAGAATTATGAACGGTTTAAAGAATTAATCAGGCTAACAAAATTGATATACCTAAAAAATCTTAAGACAATATTTAGTAAATGTTGTCTTAAGAGGAGATATTTAGTCCGACTATGCGAAACAAGGGATTATTGTTTTAATTTTCGCAAATCTTAAGATCACACAAATTCCTGACAAAAAAAAACAAAGTCCCCTTACAAAGTCTTGTGTTATAAATCAGATATAATTTTAAAATAAACAATGTTTTGTAAATCGGTACTCATAATTTCTTGAGGTAATTTGTGAGCCGTTAAGCCTGACATCTTCATCAACTGTTGCTTGCAGTTATTTAGCAAATGTTAAGGAGATCTCTACAAAAATTTGCTTGTAAAACATGTAAAATTACGTCAATTAATTTGATTTTTTTTTCAAAAAAAAAGTATTATAAATTTTAAAGTTTTAAACACTCTTGGTTGTGTATTGTTTGTTATAGCAGCACTCGCTATGCAGTTGACCTTTAAAAACTCCCCAAAACATCTTTATTTTTGAGCTTCTGAGTGCTCATCATCCCGCGGAGCTCGGTAACAAAATCCCCCAAACGGTATCGACACATCAGCAGCTTTTTTGTATGGTTTTACAGCTAGATCATAAACCGTATTCGTATTCATTATTTACCACTTTTAACACCCCCATAATGAGTTTTCCGAATCCACGTTCCGCTAGCGACACACGATCGACGATCGATGATCAATGGCATAAAGTTGAAAACCCCCCCATGTTTTTGCCGTTTAAATAATATTCTCCGAAAAACCGAGCGATGTCTGGTGCGCACGAACCAGCCCAACATTTAATGATTTCCGCTGAAAACACACAAACATTCTTCGCTATTTATCCGTTCCGAATCATCGGGCACAATCATCGATGCTATCGGCCGTGGACATCGACGATGACCATCCATCTCTTCGGTTCGATTTGAAATCCATCAAATGGTCACGTGGAAGCTGGCAGAGTGTTACTACCTCCACCTTCCTCCCAAAAAAGGACAACGAAACAAATTAACTAGCTCGTAAAAATGAACTTCAATTTTGACCATTTCAACCAGTCCAGGCAGTAGTAGGTTTTTTTTTACTCTCTCTTCCTCCCTCCAAAAGCTGGCGTGGTGGCGTTAACGATCGCTTGGGTGTCCACATTAACGGCACGGAACGGCTCGAAAGTTTGGTCAGCTCATGTTGCAAAGCTCAGTTTTATTGGCTTGATCGTCCGGCATGCTTCTCCCCGTTTTTGATTGTGGTTTAACGTGTAGGCATTTGTGATCGTTTTTGCTGGGCTGTTGTGTTCAAAGTTGTGGGACGTCATTTTATTGGCATTTTGCTGACGAAGAAAGAAATCCATTTTGCGGCCATGACACGATGGTAGCACGTATGCCCGATTGGTGCCAGATTAAACTGTCTAATTTGTAAGTGTTGATTTTTAGGGTTGGTTTGGCGAGAACTGCGGATTTGGAATTGCCCGAAAATGATAGCTGGAAATAGATCAGCTTACAATTTGATGGTATTCGTTCTCTGGAGTTGGAGGTTGGTGATTGAATGACTTATTTTAGAAAGCTAACATTGTCGTCGAATGACTCTTACCAAAACTCCGATTAAATAATTCAAGAAAAATCTTCAACAAAGCCCATCGTCTAAACATCCAAACACTCCGTAAGGATCGCAATCGTCCAATTCCATATTTCCGTACTGGTAAGCAATCGGTGCCATTGCCATTCGGTTCGCAAAAATTCATCGATTTCGGATACGGTTACGATTCGTTCCGTGGCCAGCGCCGAAAGCTGTGCAAAAGGACGGAAGGATTCCCGGCAGGATTGAGGATTCTCATCCACTGATTGTCTAATGCATCGTCAGTGGAAATAAAAATGGGAGGAAAAAAAGGAACCCACCACCAGAATGAGACAGATGAGGATCCTTCGCAATGGCGAGCGTGGCCATACCAGCGTGGAAGGGAAGCAGCGAAAGGAGAATAAAATTTATATCCTGCCTTATCTGTGATCATTAAACATCGTGTCATGTTGGGCGGGTGTGTGTGTGTGTGTGACGAACGAATGCTGATGCTGGAGGAAAAACCGTCCCGGAACAAGAAAATGAAAGAATAATGCCCAGTTCGTAGGTGCTGTAACTGACATAGGGCTTACCGGTGATGGAACGGGGAGCAGTAAGGGCAGGAAGTTGATTTCGCCAACGAGAACCTACACACATGCAGCATACGGTGCGGTACGGTGGAAATAAAACAGCATAAAATAGCATAAAATAGTACCGGCTGAGGAAAGAACGGCCAAATCAAACGGATAGGAAACGGCTCCCGGTACTTCACGAAGATGCTGCTCCACCGGGTGCGGATTGAGCTGGGTGGATTTTTCGTTTCCCTCCCACCGATTCACCACCGATTGGGGTTTGCATTGAGCAGAGGAGAGGTGATTTCAACAACCGTGGAGCGAAGATTACCCGTTGAACTTCCGCAAGGGCCCTTCCCCAGCCATCCAACCCATCCGAAGGTTAGAATTGTGGGTTTCATTTGTTTTCCCGCTTGGTGGTTTGAGTTCTACGGCCACTTGGAAAATCCCTCCGTATGCGCGCATGTGTTTGTGCGCCTGTTTTGAGAGCCTTTTTTGTGTATCCCGTTTCCCTGGTGGGGGATAAAGTTTTTCTTCTTCACCTCTGCGCCACTCCACTCCACCCAACCAGCCCATTCTCTCGGCCCGGCGCAAGAAAAACTTGCAAAAGTATAAAGATGCTGTTGGCTGATATTGGGCCTGCGCTTGACAGAAAGACGGTGGAAAATTTATGCCCTTTGCCAGCCGAAAATCGCATGATTTACCATCCCGTTGTCCGTTGTGTGGAAGGGAATGCCGTGGAAAATTCTTCTCTCTCTCTCTCTCTCTCCCTCTCTCATATACCGTCCGTAACTTCAATCTCCATCTCCAAACGCCATATCTTCATCGGTTTTCGAATGAGGATAGTACAATGAGGTGGATGGTATTCCAATCCCGGGTCAAACGTGGGCCACAAAGCAGCAAACATCCAATGCACGCTTGCGGCATGGATTTTAAATTTCTCATCATGCCACCATCGCCATGGGGACGCGCCCTAGCCCCAAATGTTGGGCGGGAGGGAGAACAAAGCATGATGCGAAGCTGTCACTTACGGCGTGACATGATATATTTGGTTTTTGAAGTTGTTTAAAAGCGAAACCGAATAAACGCCGGGTCCGACCCATGTCCTTGAAACGGACATGTTCATCTGGGGATTCTTAAACATTGGCCAAACATTTCGGGTACGTGACAAATTGGATAAAACCGTTCTGCGCGGGTTCAGCGCGTTCTTTTCGTGAAAGATTCTGTTGGGGGTTGGGTTTTAGCAATTTATAGTGTTTTTGTTGAGAGTATTCATAAAATTGGGCCGATTGATATACAAGATAGCGCCTTAGATAGTGGATTAAAAGTAGTATTGTTTTAATAATAAAAACTAACATTTTGCGCCTAAATATTTCTGCTCAAAACCAATGAACAATGGAGGAGCCGCTACAATGACAGCGCATTAGACTCGACAGACTCCGGTCCGGCTGGTCACGTCATGAGAATGACACCGGACGACCCTGTCCCAAATCGAGATGGAGTGATGGCTTTAAAGCATTCGCCAGAGAGGAACGCTCATTTTCCGGAAGTCATTTTCGTTTTACTCGATTTTTAAGACACCGACAGAAATGGCGACCAACAGTAGTAGAATAATGTTTGTAAAATCTGATCAAGCAATTATGTTCGATTTCTGAAGGATGTCAGAAACGATATAAATAATAAGCATTAAATAACAGAAAAATAGATCTTTACAATAGAGGTGAAATCAAAAGAAGCAGATGATGATGGTGGTGATGAAAGGTCCCACCTCATACCCCAACAAAGGTTCGAGAAGGACGAAATTATCGCGTGGATATTAAAGTTTAATTTACTGTTTTTTTTTTTAATTTGAACACAGCTTAATCAAACAAAGGCATAAACAAAACGAGCTGGTGGTGTCACCGAAATGACGACCAAAAACAGTAACTAAACAACATCCAAATTTACGGTGTGTCACTGTTTCAAAAGCTACTGTTCCAGTCCACTATTTTCCAGTAATCCGTAAGAGATGCTTTACTATGTAAGATTCTCCAAAAGCAGTCTAGTCAAAGTCCATAAAAATGTAGTAGCAGTCCATAAGCTCCATAAGTTTATGCTGGATTGAAAGCATAGAATTGGACGAATTAATGCTTACAATTAAAAATTCTAAACAATCAAGATGTTAATCAATAAAGTCACAGCAGCCACGAAAGTCCTTTAACTAATGGAGCTTTGTGCATTCTGTTTGATAATTCCACAATCGATGAAATAATTATGTTACGAAAGATACTTTCAAAAATGGGTGTAGCTTCTTGTGTGGTAGGATTATGAAGCACCTTTTCCAGAACTCCATGATTTATACAATGGACATAATGTCGGGCTACGAATTGGACTCTATAGAATTCGAAAGACAGTTCTCATGATTAGAATTACAATTTCAAAGGATACATTACTCGACGAATGCCAACACGGTAAAGTAATGGAATAGCGTAAATTAAACTTAAGTAGGCTAGTACATTAAAAGAGAGCTTGTAAGAGTTTTTAAAAGACCATCTGTAGCTCGCATTCCAAAATTCAAGTGAGTAAAATAAGCCACTCGAGTGCTTGTTGTATCCTCTCAAATATTTCCGCCATGCTTGGATACGCTTGGTGATTGATTCCATTTTTCCATGCACGTGTTTCATGTAACATTGAATAGCCAAAATAAAGCTTCTATTTGAAAGCATCCTTCTGACACTTAACAATTAAAACCATGTGTCTCCGAAAGGATCCTTCTGTTCGTGTCGCGTTTCTTTGATACACCGACATGACGGCGGTATATGGCGAGGACACTTGGTCTGCTTTAAGCCGTAACTCAACAAAGCATTGTGACGATCTTTCAACTCGAAATAATTACGCATCATTGGAAAACGAAGTACCCGAGACATCTTCAGGCTCCTTTTTTAGCATTTGATCCACTTATACCCCGGAGATACCCCGGAGAGATCAGTTCTCACGGATCGGAAAAAAGCAATCGCCACCATGTTCCCAGGCTACTAGATCGCCCCATTTATCTGCCTTCACTGCTCGGAACGGTTTACTTTGATTTATTTACTGTAGTAAATTTCTCCGGCCCAATGTTAGCTCCTTCACACACTCGATCGACTTTCTCGGGTAGCGTGGACGTATGCTGCCGTCCTAGTTAATGGCCGTGTCGTGTGGCGACCACACTCACGCGAACTGATATATGACAAACCGCGCACCCGATACGAACCATCGTAAACTGCACTTTTTGCATACGATGCGAACCCAATTTTATTGTCGCAATATTATTGCAAATAAACGTACCATGTCGCAATTAACACAACCGCCCGAACCATCAACATGGGCGTAGGGTAGGTGCGGACTCGCGTCGATGGCCAACACTGTTCGCATTTATCGCCCTGCCGTGACGAAGGAACAGGAACCTGTCAAAACACAGTGCGCGCGCGCTCTATATCGGTGCTGCAAACTGCAACTTGCCTCCGAAAGGCTTCACATCTTCCGGCTCTCTTCTTCAACACATCACACGCACAAGATAGCATCAAAAATCCGTCGAGATGGACTCGCGTAGTTTGGGTATCGTTTGGAAACAATTTAATTACTTTAGTGCTTGTGCCGTGGCCACCGCTTTCACGGCAATAACTCGGAAATCGATTAGATACGATTTCCCGGCCCCCGGGATTTTTGAACCCCAGGTGTTGCGGCCCGGGTGCGAAAGCGGGTGGGGTGAACCTTTTTTTTTTCTCTCTCTCGGTAAAGCGCTTCTACTTTACCTTCCAAATGAAGCGAGACCAAACTTTGCCTTTTGCACACGGCACAATTGTTTTGACAGGCAAATCTTCACGGTCTGCCACCGTGTTGCCCATATCCGACGCTTCCCATCATGGTGGCTGGTACCGGGGCAGCTTGGTGCTGGTCCTTGCGCTGCACGAGGGCAGTGCGCAGTGTTTGGAAGTAAATTAGTTACAGAAAATTAAAGAATCCGTTTCGGTAGAATCTATCTCCCGGTGGGAACTGTGGGGTCGGAGGGAAGATAATTAGCTTGTAGGCTTCGGTTAACGTAACCCGCGGAACCCACGGAAAAGGTTATAATGTTCGTGAGAGAAAATTACTTCGTAGTATTTATTTCGAAAGTTTGTGAAATGGGTTAAGATTGGCATACTTTTTTAAACTATTATAACACCCAGAAGCTCTTAATGATTTTAGGAAAATCAAAAATATTTTGAGCAACTTGTTCCAAATATTTTTAATTCTTATTACGGTCAACTTCAGATGAGAAAGGATCAGGTATTTTAATACACTCTATGTGGTCTAAATAAAATCATTGAGAAGTTTGCTGAAGAATCGAGAAGTATTGGAAGACAAATGCTATCCAAATAAAATACTTTCATGTCATTCCCATGACAAATTGTACTTTGATAGTACCTTATAAGAACAGAAAGGATTTCGTTAAAATTTACGCTTCCATCCATTAAACCACTGAAATAGACCAAGGTATAAATACTACGCTACTATTTCTAGTTCCAACCCCGTTTCGATGTTGTATCACAGAAGCTGCTGGCTGCTTTGTCCATATGCCGATCTGTGTAAGATCAGCGCGAGGTCCCTGGTAATGTCCGCCCGATGTCCTTCCCAGCTTACCACGAACATCCGTTAACGCACGGCTCCCCACGGGTGTACGGTTTCGGGATAAGCGGCAACCGTGAAAGAGTTACGTTGTAAAAATAAAAATAAAACTAAAGCTGAAAATAAAATAAAATTCTTCGGACAGTTTCGCATAAAGGAGCGTTATCTGGAAGATTTACGATTTCGACTTCCCGGTACAGACGGGTAAATGCACGCGGCTTTAGCCGAAACCTTGGTACGGTACCGTGTGCGCCAGAACGGTCGGTACGCTCCACCTCGGTTGACAAACGTACAAACATAGATTTACTAACAGATTTCAACTGTGCACACATCCGCGCCGGATATCGTGCAAAAAGGACATGAGGAGAAGATCCTTAAAAGCACACCCATCGGGGCAACGCGGCCCAACCGTGGCAGAACGGGGAATGAAAGATTTTTTCCGTTTTTATTTCCGACTGGTGTGTGTGTGTGAATGTGGTTCTTTTTTTTTCGTTTCGTAGTATTAACGATCTCGACAACACACCATGTTAGCTAGTAGTTTTGTAAAATGTAGGAAAGATATTAGAATAAAAAACCATGCAAAAGCCCTTTGCACTCAAACCGCAGAGTGCTTATTTAAGTATAGAATTGAAGAAGTTTTCACTACTGAGGAGCATCTTTTAGGATCATCAATTCTAGAAATTAAATACCAGTAACTTTTATAATTATTTAAACACAAGCTATCAATTGATTAAATAACTTTTATAAAACATTTCGTATGTTCAATTCTTTGTACTACACTGTAGCCACTTCTTTCAACTACTTTCCCATCACAGAGCGTCCTGACATGTAGCCATGGACGACGACATGCATCCCATCCTATCCGAAACATCGTACCCAAAGCTGCATTTCCACAGTGAGCAAGCTGAAAAAAAAGGATTCTTTTTACGTCGTTTTGTGTAAGTAACATATGAAAAAAACGGACTTTGTCCCAGTTGTGATGCCACTTCAAACAAACATACGAATATCCCACTTGCGTACTCGAACGAACCAGAACTTCACGCCCGTACGTACCGGAGGTTGCCTCCAGAATCTGGCATCGAAAACCCCGAACCACGGAGGGGAAGAACTTCAGCTCGGATAGGTTTATTTATTGCAAAGGCTTTGGAGATTTTGGACACGGTTTCTCACACACAAACGAACGATCGGTGTTTCCATTCGATGGATTTTGCGAGCGTCCGACAAGATTTAGGTGCCAGTGTCATCTCGATCTAAATACAAGTGATTTTTTTTGTTTGTGTGGCGATGCATTTGCAGAACAAACATACGAATAGTCAAGAGAATTGGGATCGCTTTTTTTGCGCTGGTTGATGTAGAAAATCGGTCAGTTCTTTCGTTTCTTGCAGTGGCCCCCAATGGAACGCGTAGTGCTGGTGTGATTTACAGGGAATCCTGTTGTAACTGTGACAACGGTAGGGCAATGCATTTAGAGATTTACGGAAAAGAAGCTAGAAGTTATGACCATCGGTGGATGACTCTCTGTTCTGCCGATGCGCCAATCTGGGGCCGTAAATTTTGTACGGGTCAGCTAGTAAACGCGCGCAGCTAGAATTTTTTCCCTGGGTTACTTGGGACAGAAAAGAACGCAATGTATGACGAATGTACACGCTGGAAGGATTTGTACATGAATACCGTAGCTGGATGGTTTGATTGATAAGTATATTCCACTGTCAGAAGGACTTATGGATCTTGCTTATTTATTCTCGAAAAAAAAAACAGGAATTTCCTTTTAATATTTATGTGAGGAATAAAACTATGAAAGTTTTGTAAAAAAATGAACTCTTATTTGAATGAAAAGTTTAACAAAAATCTGGTATTCAGACACACTAAACATTAGTAATATATGGTTTAGACGATGTGATACTAATATTTCACCATTTTAAGCGGCTCACATACTCTCACTGCTGTTGACGTTGTTGGCTCTTGTCTGATGGGGTTCGTGAAGGACATCCGTTTTTGTTTTGGTCCTGTGTGTGTGTGTATGTTTGAAATGTTTCCACATCGATGAAGCTGCTGGCACACAGCTACACCAACACCAGCATCAATGCGTAAGCTGCCATCGTCAGCCACGAGGCGAAAGGCAGCATCAATTCATTTTCTTATCCTTTTTAAATTGAACAAAGCGCACATTTCCCTTTCGGCGCTTATCAGCGGGACCGTATCAGCGTGGCTCTATTGTCTTCATTTTCACCACCATCCCCACCACCACCACCACCACCAGCATCATCACTAGCATGATGCTGCCTGTGATGGTGTGATGGTTAATGCTGTCCTGGCACGCCGCTGTTGCTTTGTCGCATTAGACAACATTGACGCTCGCAGACGAGACACGATGGCCGGGCGTATTTTTCGGATGGTGACAACACGCTTTTCTGTAGAATTTGTTGTTGGCATTGCCAAAAAAAACACACAAAATAACGTCAACGTTGTGTTGGGTGCCCTGGGTGGCCGTAGCGTTCCTTTGATGCCTTTGTCCTGCCGGGCGTACGGAGTGATCCTTTGCAGATCCTTCCCCGGCAGCCGAACGAATTGACACGCTGCAGACGGTTCCGTTGCCGGAATGGTTGGCGCACAAGATGGAGGCTGCGTTCGTTCCTTTGTGCAGTGAGAAAGTTTTGACGGTTCACTGGTTCCACAACAAGCAGAGCAGACCGCTTTAGGACCGCTTCCGGACCGAGAAGCACGGGCACGATGAAAGATAGTTACGATGGTTAGATTAAATTTGCTTTTATTCAACCGAATACCGAGTGCTGCGGAGAGAAACAGGGATGGTTTTGCAATCGTATTAATCAACAAGTTTGAATACATTGCAGCATTCATTCCAATTGGGATAGTTTGATGGTTGATAGGGCTGGGTGAAAGTGTGTATGTAAAGTTGCCAAAACAGATCTGTTGATTTTTAGCAGCTTTAACACATAATTGTATGGAAGTGTTGTGGCATTTGCGGTACCATGGGTGGTTTTTCGAACTGTTTATTGCGCTTTAAAGACTAATTCTTATAGAGACACGCTTTCTTTTAAAATAAACTTATTCCAACCCACGCCAAAGCATAATTCGCATTGATGGATTATCCTGCGCATGAAAAGTAGCATGACCTCCGTTGTATCAGACTACCAAAGCACCGTAACGTATCGGTGCGATTTGTGCAAACCGGAGCTCTGCCCAAGAAGTAGGAGGAGCTGAGATAAACGCGTTTAGTACAAACCATCAAGATTTATGGGCATCGTGATAAAAAAATCGCGTATTCGCGAGCGAATATTTAGCAGCACAGACAGAACAGGGCAGTGCAAGCAGAGCAGAAATCCAGCACATGTAGCTACATCATGTAAACAGTCAATGTTGCTATTGATAGGAGTTAAATGCGATACCCTCTGCATGCTAAGTGATTATAGCATTTATTTAACATACTTTAATGTTATCGAATTGTGGAGTTTAAAGTAGTTCGAATTCTTTGCTTAAAATTAAGCAAACAGATGTCTAAATGAAAAAACTTTTTTGAATCTTTTTTCTTTGATTTTGAAAGTATTTAAATGCATTTATAAATCATGCGAATGCAACTGATCAAAACTAATTCTTATTGTTTTATAGAGAATGAATTTTGACGCAGGTTGAATCATTAAAAGTCGACAGAAATGATTAACCAAAAAATTGCCAATAGAGCAATTTACGAAACACATCAACGTATTTGTAAATCATACAAATTTAAACTGGAGAAGGAGATTTTAAACACACATCGTCCTACTTCTGCAAGTCCTTCTATAGGAACTCTATTTAAATTGGACTTGACTTGGACTTGATAGTTAAAATGGAGACAAGTCGAGTTTTTCGATGACACTACTTGATCGTACTAATTTAATAATATAAAAATATTGCATAATATTATCGTGGAAGAAATAAATAAATAAATAAATAAATAAATAAATAAAATAATATTATCGTATGGCACTTCCGTCTTGCTCGTTTTGGGGTAAGAGCTGGGACTCATAATCATATTTCATCTTACAGGTCAACAGATCCTGTCAGAGTCGAGTATTTAATATTTACTAAGAGAGTCCCGCTAGTTTCGATAATTATTAGTTATTACTCAATAGTTTGTGTTATGTTTAGTTTATTTAATTTCTATTTTGTTTTTGTTTTTATTTGAATACCACCGTAAGGTCCTTGATCATCTTCATGATTAATGTCCTAAGCTTATCTGTAATCGAAATGCTCTAGTGATTTCTCTATCGATCAGATATCAGTAAGGTAAAGAGTATTGATACTAAAACAGCATGTATATTAGACTACTAAATACCTACAGCTGAGGGCTTTTGATCTAATTACAATGTTAAAAATGTTCAGCCAAGGATTATGATTGGTTGCAGCGGTCAAAATCTTACAGTATATAAGGAATTGCTTCAATTGCAACGTCTTTGTAGACCTTAGTCCTAGAGAAGCGATAGAAATATTATGGATTTGTAACCGAATAGTCTTAAACAATGGAAATATGATTGTATTTGACCAATGGTTGTCTGTTATTAACTGCTCTTTTTCCATCGAATTTTTATCCCATCATCTCCCTTCAGATCATAATATAAATTAAATAAAAAAATCTCCCTTCAGATGAAGTATCGCTTGGCTTTGCAATCGTTACCAAATTTTCGCACTTGATAGCGAATATTGGATCGTTATCGTGCGTGATTGTTTACCAGAGACCCGTCAATCCGTCAATCGTACCGATGCCGAAACTGCGCATCTCCGCAAATCATCCATCAACGACCTAACCATTGTAGTGCCCGACTTCCAGTTCCGGTCGATGCGATGATGCTTTTGTTTTTCTCCTAGGCGAACACAACCGTGCCGCGCACAAAACCATGCGGACGGCCCGGGAAATAGATCCTAAATAGTCAATTTATAATCGGATTAAACCCAACAAGACACGCGCTCGGGCGTCCGTTTGCTGACGCTACCCTTTTGTTTATTTTGCGCCATAAATAACACCATCATCATCGGCTGCGAAAGTTCACTATCGTAGGTTGAAAATCGGGACTGGGAACAGCAGAAAAAAAAGCGCACGAATCGATTCGACTGGTCTCGTCACTTGGTGGAAGGATATCACGCGTGCTGGGGCATTGAAAAGGACACGAGAACACGCAATAGGCGCTTGTTAGGTGGTGTTTGCGCAAAAAAAAAAATCGGGATCCCTCCCGCACTTGGGGTGGGATTATTTTTGTGCTTTGTGAGCGGCGTTTGTGTTTGTGCGAGACGGGCACCTGCGTCGGCGTCGTTCGGGTTTTGAAAGACAGCAAATCTTCGCCGAGTCTTATGCACCCTCGCACTGGTCGTTCCGGTGAAATCTATCGCCCGAGATCACCTCGCAGAGCGCACTCGCAATAAACAACCCCTCGTCAATCTGGTGCGCTATCTGTTGGCTAATATCAAGACGCTTTTTGCTGTGATTGCACCGTTTAACATTGCTAGATTTATGATACAGTGGTGGGTAGCATGCGTGCGTGTGGTGCGAAACACTGGCGTTCACAGTCACAGCACTTACGCTGTCTACAAAGGAAAGGACGAGAAACTTAAATTAGTCTGTGAGTGTAAAAGTCACTAAATTGTATGACATTTTACTCAAAACATGTTCAAAAATGTTATATTAAAATGTCACCATCTTGTCCCCAACATACCAACATCATATTTCTTCACCTATCTGATGTTCTTGCACTCTCGCCTGTACGGTGCATCAATTTAACGCCCCCTAAGCATGTCCTGACGCATTTGAAAGGATATATACGCAATAAAAGCTTATTTTTACACGTATTTCCACACTTAACCTAGACCTTTTGTTACATTATGTATCTGTTGATGGGTCTTTGTCTTTGTGGCCTATGTTTCATAGCCAGTGGCTTGAGAGTGACAGCCTTTGTTGTCTTTGAGCACCGGTAAAGAAAGCGTCATTCAGTGCAGATAATTATTCTTCACAATTCCACATGCAGACATTCACTACCGAACTCATCGTGTGGGTTGGTCTCATAAATATAAATAGAAAGTAAATGATAAGAGTTGCTTGTGCGTTGCGATCTTCAAGGAATAATCTCCATCTTGGTGTATGTTAAAAACTTCAAATCTTTTGTAACCATTCATTTCATTTACATTAGTTCTAATAATATGCACCAAAGTGTCAGTTTTATTATGTCTTTTGATTGAAAGATATCCTTCAACTGCACATAGGAAGGAATTGCAGTTGCATCGTTAAACATGTAAGGTGTTGTGGTCGATTATAAAAAGAAGTCGGTAATACGGAATTAATGCACCAGTGAGTATTAGAATCTACAAATGAGGATACTGGAAGGGCGCTGAAGTTCGAAAGCGCTGAGCTAATTATTTATCTGTCCGTTAATCAACTACCAAGACTAAGAGTGGCAAGAAGAATTCTTAAACGTAATAATCTCTTCTTAAGGGAAGTTCAACATTAAATTTCCTTTCAGGTTAAATTAAAAACAGCGTGGATAATACAGCAAAAGCCATTATTATCGAACAAATAAATAAATAATGTTCAACATTTACTTGGACATTAATTGTTTTACATATTACAATTTCTATTGGTAATATAATTTTAGTTGGTGTAGCTTAGCTAATATTATTTTCAACTGTTATTGTTATTGAGAATTATTCTTTCAAAACAACCATCGATGAAGAGCAAATAAAGATCATTGATGTACACATCAGTACAATCATTCATGACGGGCTTTGCCAATTCCCCAAAAATAACTTCGCCCTGAGTCTCTTCTCAATAGCAATAGCTAGGTCTCATCCAAAATTATGAATGAATTTCGTGATGATCCGGTTTGTAACTGCTTGTGTTCCTTTTTTGGTTTTGTTTTTCCTTCCCCAAAATTCCTGTCTCTTCATCCTTTCTCTTCCAACCATCATTCCAACGTTGCGCACACTTGCTAAGCGTCAGTGTTTAATTGATTAAAACGTACGATCCGAACTACCCACATGCGCTAACCAGTGTTGGCGTCCTGCCGGTTCTCCGTAGGCCCGTTGGTTAGCGCTAACGATTAACCACGAACCATGTCAGATTAGTCGTGGCAGACGGTCACCCGAAATTGTCGTGCCGAGGCGAAACACCTCTTCCGGTTGTTCTGGTTTCTGGTAGCATCCAGGCGCGATCATCGCGATTGTACTTCCCGGGGACCGATGCGCTGGCCCGGTGGGACTGTTCATTAATTTTGAAATCCGATACGTTACCTCACTCGGTTTCCGAGCTCAACGCTCGGTGCTCGACAAGAACTGAGCGCTGGGCAAGATTGATTTCTTTTCCGTCCCGTTCGGACTGTTTAGCATTCTTTGCTGGGATGAGGGCTCTGCTGTGGTGCCCTCGGTCACCACCGATCGACACATGAGGGTGGACGGAAAAAAAGGGATCGCCTTCGGTCGAGTTAGATCAGAAACGGCAGCGCTAGGACAGAAGTCAAACGGACGCAGCAGGACAGCAGGTTGTTGACGATGTCGCGATTCACGAGAAGTCATTTCAGGCCAATATCCCAACGATGAAGAAAAATCTCGATAATATACACACAAACAAAACATGCACACACATACCCACATTCATACCCCCGTATTGAGAGGGTTGGACGGAGCCTCAGGCCCAAAAGGTGATATGATTGATGCCAGATAGAGCGAAAACTGACGGAACAATAATGATATTTATTAAAACACTGATCACAACCGGAATCGAAACGGTACGATCGCGATCGGGTTCAGAAATTGTGAAGGTGTTTTAATTTCGTTCGGGCATCGGGCGGTCCGATCGAGTTCGAAGTACCAGCGCCGGGTCGGGTGGGCGCGCAGAGTCCCAGCTCCACGCACTGTGACTTCACCGGCTTGGCACGAACGAGACCCCACCGAACAGCGGCCATGGTGATGACCGTTAGGGTTGAGAAATAAAATTAATGATTTTCAATAGAAGTGGTAAAATTCAGTAGCCATTCGGACGCGAGTTTGGAATTCGATCCCTGCCCAGATTCCCTACCATTATGGTTCCCTCCCACTCGGTGGGGACCCCTCGAGTGGCAAACTCTTGAGGTGTAGAGATTTTCGATACCCAGATGCAGATGAAAAACCGCGGACGGCCAGCCTATGGCCAGTGGAGGTTCGCTGGAGGTTATTTGCTTGGGGCCATTGCGAGATCGTTGCGGGATGGAAGCCTGAGGCTAAGGTGTGGCAGACCCCGGGTGGTGAAGAAAAATTAACACCAAAATCTGTACGGCCGGTCGTACTCGATGCATTCAAATGACAGCTTGGTCAGGACGTGGCCGCGTTGGGACAGATGCACTCGACTGATCCTGTACCGCAACGGGAGGGTATCATTATTAACTGCACTGTCACTGGATTGTGCATACAATTTATCAGAATAATTTATTACCAACTGTGCTACTGCATGTCGCTGCGTTGGCCACCGTTTGCGGGTTTTTGTGGGCGTATGAAAAAAGAAGAGGAAAATAACATTGGTTACAAGCGTTGTTTACACCCGTTACAGCGACTGTTCGAAGGGTGAAGTATAATTATTCTGTTTGCCGTTCAATTGACGATGTTTCTAAGGTGCAAAAACATGTTAATAGCGCTGAGCGATGATAGTGATGAAAATCACAGTATATAGCACGAAGTTAGGGACAGATTATTAGAAATATGGACATAAGGCCAAATTAAGATCATAACGTAAGTTTAAAGCATAATTTTATCATAATTACATTGATAATCTAATGGTCCTTAATCCAAAGATAATTCCAGTGAAGATAGGCAAACAAGCCTTAACTAGTCGTGCTAAAAACAAAGCACAAAATATAAATACTTATAGTTATATGACAATAAAAAATTAAACCGCCCAACAATCCTATTAAATGGAAATATCGTAACTTCCCAGAAGTAAATTATTTGCATATCTGTTTCATTAAACGCGCTTATGATTATCTGGGTGGGGCGAACCGCACCAAGACGCATGTGTCCTCAAGCCCCCGCGATCGTTCACGCACCAACATAACTCATCGTTCAAGCATAGGAGCAACTGTGTGCCTACTTCCATCCCAGCCGACTCTCGGGTGTTGCTCTTTGTTTCCCGTGATTCTATTCGCCTTCCGAGAGGTCGTAAAAATCTCAGCATGAATTTGATTTGTTAAACGCAAGAAAAACCCACAACGCGAGGGGTTATAACCCAAACCTGCCCGAAATCCCAAGCCCACCCGGTGATGAAGTTGAAACCGGGCAGTAATGTGGAATATTTCACGTGCAAGAAGAAAACTTTGATGTCGTTTTGAGCTGGGACCGTATCGTAAGTTGTTTGTGATTAAGCGAGTACCCACTGGCTTGTTTTTTTTTTCTTGGTCTGCCATTTTATTTGCTGCCCTAGGAGGGTGGAAACGGCCTTTGTGTTGGGTCGTTGTACCTCGCCTATCAACGATTTCGATGGTAGACCAATAATATGAAGTTAATTTTCCTTTTATTTCGTCCGATGTCCCTACGGGACCGGGACGGGCTTCAGTCCACTTCACATCAGGCCACATTGGCCACACAAAATGTTAACACAGACCAGACAAACATTAAGCTGTGAATTGTTTTGACACATTGGCACCCAACAAATGGTTGGTGATCTATTGAAGGAATCCTTTTTTCTGCTGTGTGCGAAGGACTCTTTTGTGGGGAATCAGAGAAACCCGACGAGAGCGGGATTTTACCGTTTGATAAACGATGGGATCGGTTTATTTGTGCATTTGTTGGACTGAGTTACCGTGTGAGACTGGAAAATAAAAGATCTATTGTTTGCCAGATGATTGGTGGTACATGTTCGTTTACCGTTATTCAGGATCTGTACGATGATTGGAGTAATTCATGTGAATCAATGGTTTCATGTCATGCATTTGTATCTATTGAAAATTAATTCGATGTCTGTATGTTAAGAAATATTAATGCAATATTACTTTTACTGTTATACAAATTCCATATCCTTCTTTATGAAAATATCAATAAGAGTAATACATCCGAATATATCCTGACAAATGCCAAAAGGTATTTTTGCCGTTCACCAAAGCCAATCTACGTAGGCAAGATGGAATGCGTCGATCAAAACACCAGAAGCGCCAACCGAATCCTTAATAGATTCATAAAGCATCGGGCAAATGTTCGAGGGTGGCCTCGATGAATGTCGCGCGATCGTAGCCCGTCATTCACGTTCGCTCGCGTTCAACTTCGATGGACACGGATACGTAGAAAATACATTTAATTTTCCTACATTTCTCTTTGACACACACGCGGCGGCTACGGTGGTGGCGATGATTGTGATGGAAACTGATCAGTCAACTGGGCTTCTGTTTTACCATGGAGATGAAAGATAGCTTAGAGCGAGCGAACGGGAGAACGGTGGCACATCAGACATTAGGCATCGTGTCTGGCTCGGCACGATGTGGGCTGAATTGCCACCTTTTAACGAGAATGGTATAACGCACCGAGCACTCGCAGCGGAATCTAGTTCGCTTAATCATTTGCGTGTTTTGACGGTTCGTCTCTTATGCATCGACCATCTTTCAATCATTGACCAAAAAATTACCGTTTTGAAGGAATTATCATACATCTTTCCTCCGAGCTAATGCGGTGGGATTCTGAGAAATAGAAAAGGGAAAGAAAAACAAACCCAGGGTGTAGGTGACAAATATGAATGAATTCCAATCAGTTAGACGAGTATGATAAATAATCACTAGTGCGGGAAGACTCCAACAGTCGAACCCGGATACTTATTACCACTTGCCTATTGGAATTGAGGAAGCCGTCAAATGTCTTATTTGAAGCCAATGATTCTTCAAACTTCTTACTCTACATCTCGGAGGAATCAGCGATGGGGAGAACAATTACTACATACAAATAGAAAGGAATTTGAAACAGATTGTTGGTTTATTTAAGTTCCACAATTACTGCTGGAATGGTTCTTCCGAGAGAGAATTCCGTTGAGGAGTAATAAGGAGCAGAGCAGTCGGTCTCGATCACCCAAGACAATACTTTTGAATCCTTGATACAGTAATTAGTCCAACAATTTTTTTTTGACAAAATAAAGTAAATAATTATGATAAAAATCTTAAAAACGTGGTGCACAAACATAACTCAGACGAAATTCTCCAACTACTCCATTCTCTACTTCATTTGTTATGCGGTGTGTGCTATGTGTGGCAACTTCTCCAGCAGGTCGTACGATGTAAAGCAATGCGAACCACACACATGCCATGCTCATGAGCACGCGTTCATTCCACTCCACTCACAGCGCGATACGGATCAGCATCCTCGACTAATAATAACCATAATGGATGCATTGAGGTACTACGGCATCAGGGGGTACCTTTCCACGCTTCTTGTCACAGTAATAATCCTTGTCGCAAGCAAATACGCTGCACGGTTCGATGCAAACGGGGATGGTTAGCGTATGGTGCAATTTGCTCTTGAAATTGCTGAACGATCCAAACCGAGAAACAAAACCGAGCTCTCCTACAAGACGTGGAACCCGAAGAGTGGGACCCGACCAACGACAACCACGGCGGGGGGGAGTAGTGAGCATATGATGCAGCATGCATTCTTGAACGGGGGTGAAATGCTTCAGATTGATCGATCCAAAGTGGTAGAATGAGTGGCAAAAAAGAGTAATGAAGGAAAAGCAGCACCATCAGGATATGCTTTCAACCGCAAACCGCAGATGACACACGAGCTCGTGTGCGGCCCCCTACCGCTTGGTGTGGCAAGTGGTTTGAAGGAAATATGTATTTCTCTTTGTGTGTATGTGTTTTTTTTTGCTTTACAAAGTGCGACACACTTTTGTTTTTGCACCTTCACCCTGCACTCCGGACGTTGAAGTTGCTGTTTTTTTTCTCTTCGTCCCCTGCCCTAATCAGAATCACGATGCTTGGCAAACAAGGATCAAGAGCAGCGGTAAACGCCTTCACAGGACGCCACACAAGGTTTTGGCCCCCGGTCGGGATATATCGGGTTCCATTGTTGAGGCGAAAGTTCAAGTGGCACCGTGCACTCGATCCCGGGCCCGGGCACGGGTTTTGATTGAAATTATTAGCTACTGTTAAAACAGATTGTAGGCACGCGCCAGAAAACCACTTTACCTACAGCAAAGTGTCGTGGCAGGCTCGTGGCATGATTACATTCACAATAGGATGCAACAATGAAGAAGGGCGAGATGGTGGAGAAAAAAAAAACACCACCCGGATGGTAACAGGAAGCGGATGTTAGCGTCACGGTGGTCTTTAACATTGGTCCCGTGTGTGCATGTCGTTGGACGTTGTCACGTTGTAGCAAATTTTGCTAATATGGAGAACATTAAAAAAATAACCAAAAGAATCTAAATTTATTTCTGATTTTTGTTTGCTTTATGAACATTTGGTTATGTAAAATGTGTTACAGAGGAATAAAATTCGACAATTTGACCTAAAAAACAAAATAAAAACATTTGAAAAAATAGCATGGATGAGATACTTTATATAATTGTGATTTGAGAACATGACTCACACGATCAATCTGGAAAGGCTTTATGATCTTTATCAATAGACTATTAGGTAGTTGCGACCTATTTATTGATACTTCGATCTACCAAAAAGACCATTTGCTTATTTAATGTGGAATGAATTAAAGGTTTTTTTTGCACTCTTTGTTATTGAAATCATATATTATAAGTTATATTATAATTTTACGGAAATTCCTTCCTTCTCAATCCCGAGATACAATTATACAAATATACCAAGGATAGGATCCCAGACCGATCACAATATTCACAATTTTTAAAGAGATTTTGATATTATGAAATGAACATTTCTTGTAAATATTTTTATTTCTTGTAAATATTTTTATTATTTCCTTGGGTAATAGGGTAGGTTAGTTAGGTTAATGATATATTATTAAGTAGATGTAAGCTAGCTCTAGTACTAATGTTTAAGGTTTAGTTTCATGACACAGGTCCAATATGAAAGTTGATCCTTTTCATTTTCCACTGTATAATTGTCCTTCCAATTCCCGAATCGTTAGTCTATTCTAACCTATATTTTCCAATCTCCACAGAATGAATTTCTATCCATAGAGTAAGTATTTAGTAATAGCAAACCTATTCAGTACAAAGCACCTGCGACAGTACACTCATTTTCTTTGTAAATATGGTTTATTATGAATAAATTCAACAATAATTGTTCTTTAAAAAAATGAAATGAACATAAATTTAGATAACACACATTATTTTAAACATTTTGTTAAAAAAATAATTATTTAGTAATAACATAAGTTGCTAAATCACGCGAAAGGAGAATTTGAATATTTGCACCTCCCTTTTTATGGCATTCTGCCACACGTTTGTTAACCAAGCATATGCCATAAATATATTTTTTTGCAGGAATGCATAAGGGTTTAATCCACAAATTAAAACCAAACTTTGATAGCAACACGTTCACCCATCGGACGCATCAAAATTGTTCATAAAAGCATGCAAAACCGTTTTGTTTCGCGCTTTATCAGCACTTCAACGGTATCGCGCCGAGTTCGTTGCTGTTACGCCTGGATACATCCGCAAAGTCACTGGCAGTCACTGGGTGTGCGTAAGAAATATGCCCGATTTGAGATACGCATTAATTTTAGTACCACACGTGTCCGCTCACTCTCCGTGTCCGTGTGCCAAGAAGCGATAAAGCAAAATGGGGAACGTTACCTTCTTCACTTGCCACTTTTGCCCAGATAGTAACTCAAAGAAATAGCTATAAAAATTGAGCACAAATCTTTATGCGTTGGGCGAACCAACCAACCGGAGACCGTTCGATTTCCAGGAACTTCGATCATCCACGATCTGGTCCTGTGTCGTTTGTGTACTGGTGGGAAGGTACGGCACGGGCTGTGCACTGATGTGTGCCAACGGAAAGACGATAGCGACGGTAAAGAAAAGCAATAAAATCAATAATTTGATTCTGAAATAAATTAATGATAATAATGTTTTATGGGTATTCATAAAAATGGAAAAGATTTAGCTTTCTTTCCTTCGCGCTCGAAGCCACCGGTAGCCAGCATCAGCCGCCTCAAGATCATGTCGGGTGCCGCTTTCGACTGTTGATTTAGCCCACCACGGGCACCGCCAACGGTTTTTGGTTTTTAAGGCAGATTTGTTCTTCGCTCGATTGATTGTTAAGATGCGTTTTTGTGCTGTGTTTGTTGACGAAGCCTTATGTTTTCGCTGATGAAAACGCGATGCTTTATTGAGTGCCATCCTGCGACGGATGCGACAGATGAGTGGCGGTGGTCGTTAATCTTTTAATTTTAATTTTTATAGCCAAATTTAGATTTCATTAACCGATACCGCGCATGGATCGCTAACCTTCCGCACCTAATGACCGCGGGGCAGCGTAAGGTCGTGAAGGTTTGCGCGCATTGTTTGCGTTGTCAGCGATTTGCATTAACGCGCGGTTTATTGAGTGAGCAAAGTCGAGAAGTCAGCCAGTTGACCGGCAGCACGGTTAGAAAGGAAACGTTAAAATTGAATGTTGAAAATCACGCGCTAATATGCGCACCATCAGCCGCGGTGTATAATTTCTAGCGGACAATCATTAATCTGTCAAAACTAAATGGCGGGCTTTGATGCTCATTTATCTCAAAACCATGGCAAAGCATTGCGAGATGACCCTGTTTTGGTTCAAATCCATACCCCGAACGAAGCGTTGGAATATAGAGCAAACCGCCTAATGCTGTATCTTGATGCTGGCAAACGCGCACCATGGGCCGTCGATGAGATCGGTTTGTGATAATAATCGATCAGAACGTTGATACTGGGCGCTGGATACTGCAGCAGACGCAACCCCCTGAAGCCATCGAATGCTACCGTACAGCGCTACCCCAAACCGCCATCGCGACAATCGTATGCGCTTGCGGTTGGTGTGTTTGAAAGGTTCGCATCACTACAATGCAGAAGGTGCCGGAGTTCCTTTCTGAAGGCCATTAATTAGTACATCAAACCACCCTTTTCATTAAGATACATTATCTCACGCGGCTACCGCATTGAACCGCGAGGGCTCTTGCGCTACGCAACGTGACGTCGTGGTTCTCGCACGTTGAAGCCGCGCAAAAATCACGGGCCGGCAACCTGTCAACCGCCTACTATCGAAAGCGCCATCCATCGCGGCGCGGCACACCGACCGAAACTAAAGTGGCTTTCGCGCGATGCGCCAAATTGACGGCGAGTCCTTAAAAGGTCCTTCCCGCTGTACCCGCGCCGGTCAGCTGATGTTCCCCCTGGTTGAAGGATGCAGCTGGTCGGGTTTATTGGCGAGCAGCCAGTTTGCCCCGTCATCGTCATCGCCGTTGATCGGCGAGCCGGTGCGATGACTTTCGGAATTTGTGTGCCGATTGATTCGCATCGTATCATCGTGATTCTTACACTTCACCAGCATCCAATTAGGCGCGATCCCGCACAATGTGAGTACGGACATACGAAACACCAACACGCAGAAGCGGTGAAATCGTGCTGGCGCAGAGTGTCTCACTTTAGGCGGAAGCTTTGGTCGAGTTAATGAAAGAAAGTCTAGGATTGTTTCTATTAATTATTGTTGAATAACGCTTACATTGTTGGGAGGGCATAACGCTTCCAATCACGATGCAAGATTGCGCTTTAATTGTTGCTTTGAACGGACTACGAGTCAAGGCTTCCCTGTTTACACCTCTGGTCGGGATGAATAAAATCCATGCAGCATTTTAAATTAGTCTCAAACAATAGAATTGAAATTCAATAACCTGATGGAAATATCGTGTGTAGTGTTGTGCTTAATGATTTTTTTGAGTAGAGTCGTTGATGTGAGCTTCGGAACCTTTCGAAAAAAAATACTTCTATATTTTCACAACGTTGTTATGGGACGGTAGTAAAATGTATTATGAAATATTTAATTTTAATTGTCGGATTTATCTAACTTTATCTATTATTAAACAGCCACAAAATTTATGGCTCTTTGAAATCACTGATATTTTATTTATTTTAAACTTCCTAAATTCTGGAACGATTGGAGAGACTGGGTCTTCAGGAAAACGGACCGGACCAAAATCCCTTCCAAACCAGTCCCCTGGCTATAATAATAACAAATAAATTTCCTAGATTTTCCTTAATTGTAACAAGATTTTCTAACATTATTTAAGACTACTGCGCACTGCGAATAGATTGCATTGACCAGAAAAAAATACCATATTTAATCGAGATCTTCAATCCCATTTAGTCATCCAACGTTCGTTCCGTGTCTACGTACAGTGATATTCGGGTTTTGTCATAGATGTACCCTTCCCACACTATCTGTCACGTAGCCACGATAAACGATAAGTGATCCGATCGCAACCATAATCAATTAGTGGTCCAATTAAGTTATTCCCAAACCACTGCCAACCGATTACACCGAGTCTATCTGCAAGATCTTCAACAAATCTCTACACCTGCCGGTAAAATCGTGCAGTACGTGCTAGACGGAAGAGAATGTACATGGCAGAAATGGCAAACACACATCTAGAAGAGCTCTCCTTATGTCACCTTGGCCTTCGCCTGTTCTCGCTTATCAGTCACATACCGATTCGATGCTTACTCATGTTGCATGTACTGTTTCCTTTGCGAAGAAAAAAAACTTCGAGTAAAAGTAGAAGAATAAAACATCAACCCGACTGCTCGGGAAAGCAAGATGGGCTGGAGCGATCGTTTCGTGCTCGGTTGAGATACATTGCATCATTGAGATGTAAGATTGCATCTGGCACGTGATGCCTAGCTGCTGTTATTGCAATAGCATTTTACGTTGATTTTTAAAGTCTCAGAAATACATCCTCTGTTTTCGCTCTAATGCCACAGCAAAGCATATTTAACCTAGTAAGAGTAAAAACTAACCTAAACTGTCACTGTAGCGTACAATAAATTACATCAAACTCAGTTTTACAATCTGCCTGCCAGATCGCAGCACAACACCCTTGTTTGGCCTCGGTACGGGGTGCGAAAACAGCGATGCAATCGAAGAAAAAACATGCGTTCCTGATTAGCTTAATTGAAAATCAAAAGATGCGAAACCGAAGCGTATAGTGTGAAAAGCTGCACACCCGCCAGTGTGTGCTGATAAGATTGGGGCGCACACGGTTTGCGGTACGTCACCACAGAACGGCAACAAGAACAGAACGTCTCTGGCGGATGTTCGAGAGGTATCGCAAAATGCTTCTTCCTCGACATGCTGCAACCTTGACCGTACCGCTGGGGGAGGTCGGCATGCCATCGGCAGCTGCAGCCAGCTGGCTGAAGTGGCGCCAGGAACGTGCTGTTTTGCGGTTGTTAAACCGTTGCGGCAGGTCCTGTACCCTAGAACAGGCGGCATAGGCTCTCGCCTGTGCAGAACAACAACGGAACAACAGCACCGAAACGAGCCCTGGTGCAAGTAACGTTGTTTGCTCACGCATATTAGTGCGATAACGGTGCACGGTGTGGGTTTGGATGGAAATCCGAAAACCATTCCCAAACATGGCTGCCGGATTCGGTGCCGAGCCGGTACGGGAAGCCGGTGACCTATGCGGTGGTGAATGTTTTAATCAAGCGCTGCGAGTTGAGATTGCGATAGAAGACGGGCATATTTTTCATGTTTGCGAGACCGGGCAGATGTTTCTGTTCCCTTTCGCTGGTCTGTATGGGGCTTCTTAATGTTCGGGTTTTCCATTCGTTAGCGCTCATTGATGGAAATTAATCTCGACCAAACCATCAAACGTTCGCTGAAACAGCCACACCGGCAAGGCATCGGCATGGAAAATGTTGGAAAAGGGCCAAGAGATTGGGCGAGTGGCTGTTATTGTGATGGAATAAATGGAAAATATACATATTAGTAACGAAATATAAATATTTAACGTCAACGTCAACAAATCATATCCACTTTTCTTGCAAAACTTCTGCAAAACTCCTATAAAACATTTAAACGAGCTCTGGATGCTAGTTTGCCTGATTACTTGTCCCGATGTCCCTGCGATGCTTTCGCTCACCGGCTGTGAGCGCACCGAAAACCCCTTTTGATGCTTGTACCCTGACAATCGTCGAACATTCCCGGCTAAACAAAAGGTTGCTCCGTACGATCAAAAGACGTCACGTCCTACACGGATCCTTCAATCCGCCCCTCGGCAAAACCGATGCACAACACAAAACACTGCCAACCGTGGAGAAAGCCATCAACAATAGTGCAGCAGCAGCAGCAGCAGCATCAACATCAAAAGCTTTCGTGTTTGGTGAGTGGTTTTGTAAAAATCCTGCCGATCGACCAAACCCGATAAGCGTCCGATCTCGGGTCCGATGTGTGCGACGGCACACAGGTCTAAATTTGTCCTCCGCTTGGGAACCGAATGTCCTCGCCATGGGCCGGATTCCGTACAGGCGTGCACGTACGTACACGGGTTTAGTTTGCTTAGGCGATGGGGGAAAAGATGGCTTCGCCGCCGTTTGTGACGTATGCAAAGCACCTACGGACAGATATTCGAACGGGAGTCGAGGCTCACCCGGTCTGTTTTGTCTTTTTGTCGGGACTGCGTCGACGATACGGTTGGTACGGTTGGTACAGGTACGAACCACGGTTGCCCGGGGATGCCCGCAACACGCATGTACGAATATTGTGATGAAATTATTAGAGATTTTCATCGCAAGATTGGAACCACAAGATTTGGGTCTTTTGTTGGAAATATCATCATTTCGCTGAAGGGCGTACGGGAAACGGTGGGCTTGACAAAACAAAACAGATGGTAGCGTGCGGACTCTTTGCAGAAAGGAAAAAGAAACCCCCCCGAGCTAATTGTCCGATTGCACCGAGCTATTTTGGGCACGAATGTCCCGCGTCGGATGCAACAATCAAGCGATGATTTTTCACTCACTCTATCAATGGTCGAAAACAAGCGTTACGATCACACAGTTGTGGTCAGTTTGTTCCTGCGACCACCATCGTTAGCGTTGCCACCATTTTGCTGGCATTGTGTAGGTCCTGCATCCAGCTGGGCCGGGGAATTGATTGATGTTCAATTTTTCACTCGACTGAAGCGTAGAGGAAATGGAACCTCGATTAAACGGTCCTGTAGGTGGTGCACGAGCAACGACACAAAACACAGTTGTCTCATCATTTGTCACGTACGGGAAAGGTGCGATTTGGTTCGTCCCTAAAGTTTCGCCCAGAAGCGGGTTAGAGCCGGGCCCCCACGCTGGACAATACTGCTTCAGCCACCTTCTTAACGGATCCTGTCTGGCGCCAGCATTAGGATGGACTTTTCTCTCCCGGGCTCGACTCGCTAGCGTTGGCGTATCCTCGGCGAGAGCTGCTGCTGGTCGCTGTAATCTCTTGACCCCGGGGCTCCTTAGAAGGTCAAGCTGTTGAGTTATGTTACCTGTGCCTGTGATCTATTTCTGGACGGGTTTTACGAAAACCGTAGTTGTCCCTGGCAAAGCAAAACAGTCAGTGGTCTCGGGAGTTCCTTTTTTTGACATC
The DNA here is from genome assembly GCF_943734755.1 of Anopheles moucheti. Classification (NCBI taxonomy): domain Eukaryota; kingdom Metazoa; phylum Arthropoda; class Insecta; order Diptera; family Culicidae; genus Anopheles; species Anopheles moucheti. The sequence continues at coordinate 28,603,660 of NC_069140.1, forward strand.
CTTTATCTGCGTCGGTTAGTTCCATTCGTCAATCGCCCGCATCAAGAGATTTAATTCGAGTTTTTTTTCAAGACTTTTTCTCCAAATTGTGAACTTTATCGATATGAAATGTGAAATCATTAGAAAAATTAGAACATCACATTTAAAAGGCTATGAAATTAAGGATTAAGAATTCCAAATTGAAATTAAGACTCTTAATATTAAAATCAACCCATTAATGAATTTGCTCATCAGAAACCACTGGGAAAAACAAAATACAAATTATTGGTCCATTCATTCGTGGCACAAACAATGCCACTGTACTCGCGTGATATACTAACTGTCAATAGCTTTCCGATGATCACCGTTCCCTCATACGCGCACCGTTTGCAATTAGGTTCAATTGCACCGTCGGTTAAAGCTTTGCCAAATCAATCGTATCAATCTCGAAGGAATTATGCAGCTGCCAACGCGCAATACGATCAACGGTCACGATAATCGGCCGCTTATCGCCGCGTTCGTAATGGTAAGCATAATGTGTATACGCTTAAACAGTTGTTCCAATTAGCTCCGGTTCGGTACCGGAACTTGCAGTGTCGAAATAAACCAAAGGACGCAAAAAAAAAACAGGCGAAATCCCCATTACCCATTCGATCGCATTGATCCAGTGCTGGGAGGATTTGGCTTTCGGGGTGTTGTATGGTTGTATTCCGCGGAGAAAGAGAGCACCCCCTAGCCGGTGTGGCATGGTAACTGCATCTCCGATCCAGTTCCAGTAAATATTAAAAAAAAAAACAAACCAGATCAATGTTTCCGACAGATACTTTCATTTCGGCGAGACTATTTGCGGTGTCGGTTGGTGTTGGCGGTAATCGATGCAACCAAATTTACATTTTAATCATCTACCTCTGCCACGCCGCCTATCCCGAACACCCAAGTTTGTCAAATCAGCTCGATATGGTTGTGCGATGGGGAAGCAGGACGAGGGTCACCCAACAATGAGGGTGGCCCACCGCCACCGCGTTTGCATTGAAAACCGATCCGAATGAACCTGACGATCCAATAGCAATCGAAATCTTGATAACGGATCGGGACTCCACAAAATAAATCCACTGGCGCTTCCCAGCATGCGCTTCCAGGCGTTTACACCCTCGGTCACTACACCGAGCGTCCGTCCCGTCCACCGAACGCTAGATTGTATTGATTGATAATAATTATTTAATTAGTTTATTATTACGCCACCGTTTGCGGCTACTCATGGTTTCGATAATTATGCTGCCCGAACTCGGCTGCTGGATGCAGCGCGCCTCATAACGCAAGATGCAAATCAGCGTGCCGAACAGCAATGCGTCCCGTAAATCCCCCCCTTGTTCCGTTCTCGGAAAGCGACACGCGGTATGGTGCTGTCCATATTTTAGATAATGATCGTTAATTTGACAATGACAGCTTTGTCTAATTTATTGAGATTGAATGCATCGGCATCTTCTGACACTGTCCGGTGTCCGCCATGTTGGTGTCCCGGTGTCCGCCATGTTGGTGTGCATGTTTAATTTTGCCAGTAAATCTCCCCAACGAGGGAGTTTCTTTGCAAACGAAATGCTTCAATTTGTAATCGAATTTGCTCACACAATAAACCTCACTTTAACAAAATAATGCAAGAATGCAGCATTCCAACGGCAAATATCATTCGATGGAACAAAAAAAAACAACCAGCCGTCGATGTTGTCGCTGTAAATCGTCACAGCGAGGCGTAACAAGAATGGAACGAAATATTTTAGGCATTCGAATGCACCCAAACAAAGTGAAACCGCTAAGCCTATCTGCCGATCTGTTCGATCGATGTGCCGCTGGCTCTGAGGTGTTAATCATTGCATCTAAATCGGGACCTTTTTTTTCGGGTGTGTGTGTGTGGAATGAGCGTTGAATGTGTGGCAATCGCACGTTTCGATCGGTTTCGCATTACCCGGGCAGCGGTTTGTTTGACGAAGGTGTCTTTAAAGGATTCGAATATCAACTTGCCCGTTGCGACGCACCGTACGGGAATGTTTGCTCTTGGAAGTGATCCTGTGAACGTGTGACCGTTTCGGGTTTTGTTTGTTGCGAAGCACTAATGGAATGATCAAAATGTGTCCAAGTAGCCATGTTGTATTTAGACATCAGGTGTTCCTTAATTCTAGCGCGTCACTTGCTTGAATTATTAACAAACTCAACACACACAAATGTCCATTTGCATCAACAACATTCTTCCAAAGTATAGTTTCAACCTCATCGTCACAAATTACATCCAAAATCGTACCATTTGTTCGTTATTGCTCAATTTCAGTGGTCCCGCTGTGCCAGAATTGGGCAATTTTCAAACAAACGTTTGGCTGCCGTTTGTGTGGTTGCGCGCGTACCAAATGAAATCAATTAAAACTCATCACCCCTAACAATTAAATAAACGTGACTGCAATGACTGCAAAAACCGGAATTTCGGAACTCTCTACTGGCATCTCCCCAGCAAAGCCAGCGCCCGTATGGCAAGAGTTTCTTCTAGCCCTCGAAACACTTGTTCGTTCAAATCGGGCCCCGATTTAGATCGATTCCCCGAGGTGCCGTGTGGTGTCATCCTGGCGGGTGGTCCTCCAGCACCAAGTACCGGAAGGATACTGGTTTCTCGTGCCATGGGTTACATTACCCACAACCCCGTTCAGGCACGGTGCACTTTACCCCAGGCCAATTGTACCAATCTCTTCGCCCGAAACGTGCTGCAGTGCGGCGTACAAACGGAGGGACAATTATTTTATTATTATTTGCGGTTCATATGTTTCACTTTTGCTGCACCACCAACGCCAACCAGTTCGATGCGTTTGGTTTTGTTTGCGGAAGCGGTCAAACTGCTTAGTTTGGGTGACCCTCCCTAGGACGGCCGGTGGACGAAATTTTGCCCAAAATTAGTTGTTAACAGATTTGATGAGATTGTTGATGCAATCGAAACATTGTTAACTGCTTATTCATTGAACAGATTGTACAGCAATTAAGTAGGTAAAATATAGGATAGTTTGGACAAAATGAGAACATAATATCAAGACAGAATACCACTAGTTAAATAATAATGGAAAATGTAGGAAAATTGCTTCAAATTTAAAAAAAAATATCGTATTCCCTTTAGAAAACCCCCACGTTTACACAACTTTCATTTGCGACAGTGACGCTTTCATCCAAATTAGAATGATGGTGTTTTAGATCTGCATCAGCTAACCGCTTCAACTCATCCCATTCCCATTGGTGAGCGCACGCTGGAACGCTCGGGCGAGTTTTCTACAAAACTTCACAAACAGCGCCAAATGGTGTTGGTAAATGATTTCAGAGTGCTGCCGCTCGTCGGCTGCTGAGCGAAAGTAAATGAGATCGCATGCGATAAATCGTGACAAAGCGTGTAATGTATTAAATTTCGCATTCAAAAAACATCAAAGGTGACACATTCACCCCCCCGGTACGTCCATTAGTCTGATAGGGTTGGGTTTGTTGGTGTTGCATCGGAACTGTCGTGATTTTGCGGGCATGCGGGTAAACTGGCGTAGAGTTTTCCTTTTTTTTGTGTGTTAATGGTTAACTCTAGTTGCAATGGGTTGATAAACCGTTAGTGTTGGAGTTCCGGTTATGGCTGACATCCTTGGTGAGTGGTGTTACAATGTTCACACATTCACCTTTTTTGAGAGTGTTGAATAATTAAAAGAAGCTACAGTTGAATGAGTTCTATTTGGCTTCATTTTGTTGAGCCAGGATTTTATAAATAAGAAACTAATTATAAAAATTCACTTTTGAATGTAAAAATAACTTGTACAGCTTTTCAAACTGTACTCATCTACTCATCTACAATCCAAACCAATGTCACTACTGCTGTGCGAATGCTGCACCGATAATCTGGCGTCTGCCCACTGTCTGAGAATGGTTTTATAAGGGTTAAACAATGGGAAATCTCTAAGGCAATCCTCTTTTGGGCCGAACACTTGGAAATCTTCAAAGTATCAATGGTGGTTGTAGCTGGTGCACATGTAGCAAAGGATGTAGCATGGTGTACCTGTATCATCTCATCCCTTTCGGTTTGCTATTGGTCCACGATAGGACGTAGGACGTTACTGGTCCTTTGGATATCACCGTTTGATATTATTTAGTAGCTTAATGTTTATAGTAAATTTATTCAACTAAATAATTGTTTTGTATCACAAAAGATAGTCTGCTTGTCTTGCTATTCTGAAATGGGTCTTAAAAATTCTCCACTTTCAGGATAGTCACTAGTCAAATATTAATTCATAAAACAATGTCTAAATTTTTTGAAATAATATTGATTATCGATGAATTCCCAACTACACTGGATTAATACCTAGTTATTCTTAATAAGTTTCTCTAAACTATTCACACAAGTCAAAACGTTGCGCGGGAAATGTTTAAAACTCCTATTTCATCTAACCTGGTTGCAGTAAAAAAAAATCTAATCTAAACTCACCATACCTCTTGGGCGGGAAGGTACGAAAGAACGGTTGACAAACGATAGCGACACTTGAACCAATCCATTATCACTCCATTCAGATCTGAACAATACAAACAAAGATTTGTTTTCGGTGATTATCAGATTTGGTCATTGTGGCTCAAATTGATACTTGTCTCTGCACCTTCCAGTGTGGCAGGCGCGGGCGAACCGAACACAATTCCGGGTTTTCTGGCTCACCTCGGAGGAAAAACTCACCCAGGACGGGGACTACTTTTGCGTGCGGTACCGGCCCCGGGTAGAAAAGCTGGGTACACACACTCAAGTGTGGGACCATTGTTTTTCTCGAGTACTATTAGTGCGCTTATCCGCTGCTGAGGTACTTGAGCCGAACAATGGAAAAACGATCCCGTTACCTACCCGATGCGTTCGCTCCCGATCCCGGGACCCCAGGCTTCGGAAGGGCTACCGGAGGAACAATGGCCAAAGCGCGCGTAAGACGATTAATCGTTCTCCCGGGACCCGGGATCGCAAAATGCGAAAGATGACGAATCCCGCAGCACCGGGATGGATTCTCGGCTTGGGTTGTGCTCTTCCGCCAGAACCTGAAGAAGGACGAGCGTAAAAGGATCCGAGATCATGCGCATGATCTTGGACCGCGTTGGTGACAAACAGCCAAGGGAAAGGAAAAGGATCTTCGGCGCAGTGATGGACGACGGGAATTTCTCCGTGCGTTTCTAGCCACCAATAATGCCTTTCATGAATATTGCATCGATCCAGGTGAATCTGCATCTTCATGTCGTTTGGTGTACATGTACTTTCGAAATCTCGCTATCACACCAAGTAAGGGTTGAACTGGTTTGCAGCAGAGACGAGCACAAAGAAGGATCATTTTGAGAACGAAAGAAAAAACTGTCTTTTTTATTGCGTCCACAACATCACAAAGCAAACGCCTTTGCCGGAACAATATCTCGGGCTAGGGGGCGTGTTGCACCGTTGGCGGCTAGCGGCTGATGCTGACTCGAATGACTCGTTGTTGTAGCCGGGTGTGGTGGTAATTTGAGATTTGCGGACGCCTTTCATTTGTTCGGGTTATCCTTAGAAAGCATTTTTTGTTCCCATTTTTTTCGTTGTTATTGTAACACTCCTTGGAATTCGTAGCAGCGTCTTGCAGTTCCTGCAAGCTCTGGTTCTTCGAACAGCGATCCCACTATACCCAGCCCCGGGGCCCATTTGGAATGGAATTGAAAGGTGATTGAGGTGTTGCCGTCTTGCGTTGTTTGTCATTTGGGTGCTGCGCTTGGACCATCTTCAAGAGACCCATCAAACGTATCTGCCCGATCTAGGGCAGCACTAGGGCGGATTTAGATAGCTTCGTACCGATATCAGGGGCAAGAAATGCATCGCAAGCACAACGCTTCGGTGTTTGTTTGGTATGATTAGTGAAGAAAACATTCGCCATTTCGTGCGCCGGGATGCTGTTGTTACCCTTCGCTGCAACCCGAACTCGGCAAGGAACGCGAGGGAAAGCGTTTTCTTCGAATGTATGAGCTGCGATTTGTGTTTGGAAAGAAGAGGCAAAAATCCATCGGTACGCTTTTATGGTGGCGGCAACAGTGTCATCTTTCGGACGGAGCACTTTTACCTTGACAGTTTGGGTGTAAGGCAACCAAGCAACTGCGATGTTCGTTGATAACATTGAATTCGGTTCCTAAGTAAGGATTAGTGGTGATCTGTAGATACGAGTGCGTATGTGTTTTTTTTTTGGAATAATAAAAGCTTTGAAGCTTTTGTACATGAAGAGTTCCAATGATCCTCTTGACTGTACACCAAAACCTACAACAATTCACATGTATCACAATTCTGTGTTTTACATAAGGAATCTTTGAATCGCTCACTATCCTTCCTGACGTAAAATTGAAGGATCTCTTATGAGTTGATAATTGCAACTCCTTTTTGCAACGACTACGACGCTAACTCTGCCACAAATTAGCCCGATGTGGTATTTTTTTATACGATCAGTTACTCTCATCACTGGTGCAGATTCAAAATTACGTCCCACTCAATCCTCTCGTTTTTATCCGTTCCCCTCCTTTGTAAAATATTTTCCAGCTATTTGCAAAAACACTCGAGCATAAAAAACAAACGCAATCGCTTCTAGCGTTGGATAGTGGACATGGGCTGGGATTCTGCACGAAGCCCATAAATTGTTGTCCCATGCACGCTAAAAATGCAGTATTTATTGTGGTGAGATAAAAATAAAATTTATACATTTCATGTAATATTTATTGTAGGAAATGGGGTGTGACAAGGTGCAAGAAAAAAACCCCGTACAGCTTACCACCTTCAGGATCCACCCATCGTACAGATTCCAGAGCGATGGTTTGATTGTACCGTAAAGAGCAGCGGACAGTAATGGATTGTTAAACCATTCCTCTCGGCGATAGTGTTTATTCCGTCAAAACAATGCTAACACTAGTTGATAAAAAAAGTAAACATATATACTATATTTGTGTGGATGTGGATGGACGGTTGTGACGTGAGCGTTTATTACAGTTGAATTTTTAGCATTTTCATTGCACTTTATGCTGCTTTATTTCTATTATAAATTATTTTGGAAAATTTGACGTTTATTTTGTTTATTTTGTTATGTTTTGTTGAACAAACAGTACAAAACCATCGATTTTTTTTATTATGTAAAGTAATGTTTAATTTTCTTAATTACAATACGTCAGAACAATATCATCATTTAATTCAGGCCCCGAATCAGTTAGCTAGATAAGAATTTGTTTTGATACTACTACTGAATTAGCTTAACTTATCGGTTATTATTAAACTATGGGAAAACTTAAACAACATCTAAATTGTAGCAAAGAAGAAATTGTAGCAACCTAAAACAGTATTTTAGCGTACAATCTTATTAGTACAGTAAATCAATGCATAGAATAAGATATTCGCAAAGTCTTCATCAACCGATGCAAAAAACCGAAATAAAGTGGCACCGTCTCGAAACGCAGTGGTGCAACGAAAACAAGTCAAATATGCTTAGTTCCTGATAAACTTTCCGCCACCGTGGTAACATTGTTCGTCGTATCCTATCACACCCAACACGCACACACACTCCCGCGGTAGTTTGCGGTCGCCACGTGCCGTGGTTCAAAAATGTGTTTGGCACACGTGGCAATGTCGCGCGCGGCTTTACACCAGTCGGAATCGCCGGTGGAGATGATCGCCGGCGACAGGAAATAAAATTAGAGCGATTTATTCTTCGTCCGCTGTTGTTCGTGTTGCATCAAGCTAAATGGCGCGACGTGGTATTGCTCACGGTTTCGGCTGCCAGTTAACGGAGGCCAAGGGTGACAGCTAACACTCACCCTCGATGGGCGGAAATGTTGCAAAGCGAACGAGCTGTACGATATTTGATGAAGTCCTTCCGACGTGTGCAAGATGATGGCTGTTCTAGCTGGATAGAACCATACGCACTTGCGTCTAATTTGTGGCACTCGACTCGGTCGCAGCATCCGGGACTTCTAGATATGTTTTTCTTTTTTATAACTGAGTTGCAGTGACATTCGATACTTTAAATTGTGACAAGCTTGATTTGATAAAAAGGGAACTGCGTTGGAGTTTTTTTGGTGTTTACGATGACTAAGGAGATGTGATTTACAAGTAAGGGATAGAGTTGAACGTTGTTACTGAACATAAAATTTAAGTGCGAGGAGAAGTGTGTGAACCTTCAAAAGGATCGGAAAAAATGGTTACAATGTCAGTAAATGATGAGTCTGCACATCATACCAGCTGTGAGAGTTACTATTTAAAGTTGTAAAATAAATCAAAAAAGAACTTCAATTATAATAATTTAATTAAACGAACGGAATCCAGCCAGCAAAAGCATAAAGCTATACTTTCCTCTGCTACCTGCAAGCCAATTTCTTATACCAGTCATAAATCAACTTCCTCACAAGAGGTCTACATGTAATAGTTCAAACATACCTATTTTCACTCAACATCCTCACAAACATAGTAGATCGGATCAGCTCCATTCCTGAAGCCATTGCCCAAAAATTCACCAAACCGGAAACATCTGGGTGGGGCAACTTCGCCAACGCAAAACTATTAAATCTTCCTTCACTAATGCTCACGCTGCTGAACTAACAAGCACCACCAGCAGCTGCCAGCGGTTCTATTGTCGCCCGAATGTTTTGTATCCCCGCTGGCCAAACGCCGAAGGAATCCGTTTATCATCAATCGCACCCGGCATTAAAAATTGTAATAAAATTTTTAATGCTCACTTTTATTGTTCCGATTTTACGGGGACGCATTATGTGCCATGCCATGGGTGACCTCTTTCACCGCTGGAGCATTCATGCTTTCTCTACCCAACCCCCCTCCCCTTAGCCCTTTCTTCGCTTTCGGTCGCGTTTTCCAAGGACTGCCCGAAAATGCCGTGTCTCGGTGGCTGCCATCTTGTGCAAACCATCTTTTGTTATTATTTAGACGAACTTTTGTTTCTGCTACCGTGCGCCGTTATAAAGCAACGCATTCGTTTTACGACATTAATTTGCATGATAGCAATGCGAAGGCCAATATGAAGAAAAGACGCTGTGGGTGCTTTTGCGCATTTCTTCACGCGCCCAAGCACAGGCTGTTGCGGATTTTGGTGGAGTTTTCCGTTTGTGACCATCCATTTAGATCCGCTCTCCGACCGACGCCGGTGGATCGCGTGATCGGTTATGGAGTGTTTTAGATGAAAATTAATGGCAGCACGAAAATTTCACGATAAGTATCTCTGTTTTTTTTTTTGTTCTTATTCGGTTGGTATAAGCGTAATAGCCTAATGAAATGCTTTTTACATTCCAGGAATTTTAAGGATAGTGTAAGTTTGCGGCTTTCCGGGACTACGAAAACGTTGAAAATTTTCCCTTTCTTAAGATAAATTTCCTTTTCATAAATTTCCATCAATTTTGTATGCAAGTTAATAATATAGTGTCTTAATGTATTAAGACCGCAGGTTCATCTGTAGATCTTCAAATTATTGCAAGGCTCTGTTCTGCCCGTTCTGACTACTTTAAATCACATTGGTTGTTGAGAATCTTTCAATGATATATTTAGAGGTGCCATGCTTTAGAGTAGCTCTAACAGGATGAACCTAGCGATATGTATGAAATGTTCTATTTCACTTATTAATTTAATTCAATCACGAATTAAAATCCCAACAGTGGCCTTTATCACTATCGGGCATTTTCATCATAGAAGATGTACATTCCGAAATTGTTTCCCCAAATTTTAAGACCGACTCGCCGGGATTCGTGTACAAATTCCCAAATTCTACTCGAAGGAATAAGAACATTGAACGTTGCTATCTCTGAAGCATATCACACCTACAGCCTTTTTAGAATCCTTCTTTAGCTTCAACTGCATCGTGATACCGTATCGGGGCAATCCTTTTTGAAAAGTACAACTTCTTCCAGTTTCCACTCGTACAATAGTCGTGCGAATTCCGCAAGATCGTGATATATCCCTAATACTCCTTAATATCCACATCCAGAGAACGATCGTACCGATGCGCTAGCAGGAATGAGTTGATTTGCATATAAATTTGCAAAGTACGTACGAAAATTGGTGTCCCCGATGCCGTCCCCGTTTGTTTGCAGAATGGTGGCTATGGTATGTGTGTCCACTCGTCCGGACGGTGTTGAATATTTATTAAACAATTAATTTAAAATCAAAAGATACGCCCGGAGGCCATGGTTGAGCGCAGGCATTACGAATGTCCAGCTGAAAATGGCTATTGCTGAGCTATGCAGCTAGTCCCCGAAATTCTTATGCCACTTCCCGGGGGTGAACTGAAACCGGAGGGGCACGAATGCACTTGTTTAGGAACTGAGCATCGGTGAAGTCGATATTGTTAGCCTTTCGTCGTAACATTTTGCCACGCCGTGCGGCACACTCGGTCAGAAGGAAAATGGAAATATCTATTCCAAAGTCCTGTGGTTTTATGGGACACAAACAAACAAACAAACCAGCAAACACATGCACGCACAGAAAACTCCTCACCGCGCCCAACAGCACCACGAGGCAGAAATCTCGCATAATAAATCTCAATATGCATATTTTAGTGAGATTTATTTGTTTCTAGATTTCTAGCACACGTAAACAAAATGGCCCCATGAATTATTTGCCGTGTGTACATATTTAAATTATTAATTATTATTTCTTTCCACTGCGGCACCGACCCGGGGAATCGTTTCCGCCCGCCCGTTCGGTTTCGCACATTGCGAAGTAGCTTCTTTACCCATCCACAGCCCACCAAACACCGCCGTGCCCGCAGTGCTCGAACGATTCGATCTACCGAATTGGCTTTACCACCGGGGAGAAGTCATTTGGCCACAGCCCGTTCGGATCGGATAGCGTTAGGCTCAATTGTATGCCGCACTCGCAGCAAAAGGAAACTCGGGTGTCAACCGTGTAATAGATCTGATAAGCGGCATCGTTCTTATCGGGTTCAAATTTTGGAATATTCATGTGCGGTGATAGATAGGGGTGTTTCGCAAAGGTTATTACATTTGCATTGCTCTTCGACATAACGGTGGTTCCACAATTTAAACGAGACTTTGATTAATCTAAACTCGCTTGGGTTGTACCATTGAATTACTTTTCACATTCTTCTCCAATTAATTTGCTTTGCTTAACATTGTTTATGTAGTTTTTAACAAACAAAAAACTCCTTCTCGTCCAATCGACTGGGAAACATCTTTCAACCAATGCAACGCTAATAAACACATCCAATATCACATGCAGTTCCCGTCCATCACGCATTGATAGGGCATCATAATATTAGTGTCAAAATAATGACTGCCTATCATGCGCGTCCAATGAACTGGGACGGAATTGCAGCAGAATGCATAATGTTGCTGCCGGCCGGTCGGATGGCACTCGTAGGTAGGTCGTTTCTTACACCGTCAGCAGTCGGCACAAGGATAAACGCATGCCATTCCTGTGCGAGTACTGCATTAGTGATTAGTTTGGTTGGGGACCACCACCGTAGCAGAAGCAACGACTCTTGGAATGGACATATTTTTGAGCTTCTCACGATATTTGATATTGAATTATGGCAATTGAGTAGTTGAGGGCGTAATGATGATGTTTTATGTAAAGGAATTTTATTACGAATTACAAATTACAAACAAATTACAGTTCTCTGATAGTAATATTAAATATATTAATAAAAACTTGACATTTCTTTCATAGTTTATTAATTTATTAGTTTAGTTTTTTTTACGAAGTTTATAATATAATTCAATTCGAAATATTCTTTTGAACTCCTGTTTTAATCATCTTGAACCTTTTGCTAGTACATCTGCCAATACTTGATAAAGACTTAACTTAAGTAACAAAAAATAAAAGAACATCAAAATAGTGATTTTGTGTAGTTTTATTATTGATAAATATTGTTTAACATCAACGCTGTGTTATTTTTGTCCATCCACGTACACGGATGCCTTCCACCATGCGGTGAGCTACACAACAGCAAGCATTCTCCTCATACAACCTGCAAATCCCACAACAAAAAGCAGCTACTTTTATTTTATGGATAGCATATGCACTTTTTCCCTCCATTTACCGTGGGTGAAATACGGTAGTATGCAGTAAACCCAAAAAAAAATGGTGCTTTTCATTACATATTTCATGTGTGTGCCCATGACGTCGTCACCGCGTGTCGCCCACCTACCCGGCCCGTTCGTGCAAAAAAAAAAGGTGCAAAAAATTGGTTTCGGATGCAAAACTGCAACGATAATGGAACCCCTTACTCGGTCATGCCAGGTGCATTGGGGGTTTCCTGAGCTTTCCTGGATTTCCTAATCTAAAACCCCGTTGCTGGGGTCGTCTGCTCCCACCCCACGGTTCGTGCTAGCGTGGCCCCGGAGAGTGGTGGGCAACACGCCACACGTGTACATGTATAACGATGAAAAGATACAGCGATATGCACGGTGCAGCGCGAAGGTTTTGGTGGAGCACCGAAAAGAAATGCAGTCGTCAGTTGGTGCAAGTTCACCATCACGCCATTCGCCGTACAATCGGCGAAACCAACGATGGCTCTGATGGTGTTTACTACTCGCAACCGAGCTCAGCTGCACGTACGCGAGAAACGATCGTCATCGTCATCGCCAACCATCGCCAACACTAGCCGCTAAGCAAACCTGGGCGTCCCAAAACGATCGAGAGATGGCCCGAAGAAACGCAAACGCGGGCGCTCTAAAATGTTGCAAATGCGCCTGATGCCTTTCGCAAGCGAGAAAGCGACAAAACTGTAAGCTCCGCATGCATTTTTGCTGATTCGATTGCAGCCCCAACGCCCAGCGAGCGTGGTAGGGATTCTTTCCTCGCGTATTTTATTTTTTTTCCATTTTCGCAACCCCCGTTTTGCGAATTATGTAGCCCTTACGAATGCCACCGAATGCCAACGGGGCGCTGGTTTCGCTGGCCTCCCCGTCCGATGGTGGACTGGTGGTGGTGGTGGTGAACGATGACAAAAATCGCAAGAACCCTACCGACGAGACGCCCGTTTGGAGGCGTACGGTGGTACGGAGAACGCAAAAGAGAACGCAACGCATTCTGCAACGGCATCGGAGCGTTGATGGGATTTTTGATAGGAACGCGGTTATGTTGGTGCAAAAGTGGCTGATGAAAATCGGGTCCGGGCTAGGCGCGAGGGCATGGCCGGCCGGTGCACCGGTACCGGGGTGCCGTTGAATAAGCCAGAACCACGGCATAAAGGCAATGGGATGGAAACCGAGGGCATAAGCATAAGAAGGAAAGCAACATAAAAATTGGTATTGCAACATACACACGAACAGAACGGCACAAAACCAAAAAAAAAAAATGCCACACGAGTGAACGAAAGCACTCGCAAGGAAGGTAAGCAAGAAAAAAACAAGAGAAGAAAATCAACACCAGCAGTAGCAGCAGCCGCAGCAGCAGCATGCGAGCAAGGCGAAAAGAAAAGAACCGCATATTAATCAGATAACATAATGTGCAAACATGTTTTACATGTTATCAGCTCGTTAGATTAAAACACATATTATAGAAATACAAATACAGTAAAGTGTGGACATCTCCGCACGTCCTACAGCTGGATTTGCCTCCTGCATTTTGCATGCCGGTTACGTGTGGATGTCCGTTCGAGTGTTTGCCATTTTCTACCAATATCCTCCCATAGATAGTGTAAACCACTTTTTTTTGTTTTCCTTTAAACTCAACTATTCAAAGATCTGTTTGTCCTGGTCCCTGGTCGGTAGATATGGGTTGCATCTTGCGTTAGAATGTTGGATCTGAAGGTCTGATTCGATTACTTCAACGTGTTTGTTAATAATTGCTTTTAATATTTTTATAAATTATGCGATCCGTTCGATCCTTTTAGCTAAGCAGTAAGGTTTAGGATAAGGGTTTTTATTTGAATCAATTTTTAAAGTTTTTGACACCAACTAATTTTAAATATATTTAAAGAGCAGATAGCTTTAGGGTTAAAAATGTATGTTAAAAATTTCAAAACAAAATATACAGACCCTGATCAAGTTGCAGGAAAAAGAAAACTGATCGCATTGTGAAAATGGTTATGTTTAATGTTTAGATGCGTCCACGAACTCCCAAACCTCTCGATTGACGTTTAACTTGATGCTTTCAACAGGTGTTCTGTACACAATTTCCTATGTTTTGATCAAGGATTTTCCTTTGAGGTTGATTTCTGATTGTTTTATTGCCAAATTTTTAAATAATTTCTAAATTCTAAAAAGTTTATAATTATACTTTTTATTTTATGTTGCTTATTAACACTGTGTTGGCTATATCTGTCATTTTGATTGGCGCACTTAATTTCCATTAAATTAATATATGTTGTTACACAAAACCACCTAATCTAAATAATAGAATAGATATACTAAATCAATTATTTTTTACTAAGAAAACCACGAAAAATGTTAAAACAATTTCCAGGTTATCGATATTTTCCCAAAACCATCATTTAAAAAATGCTTGAAACGCTTTGTCAATCAATTGTTAACAAGATGGTCTTGGGGTACATCAATATTGACTCTTTCTGCAAATTGACTGCAAATTCAATATTTTAAGTAGTTGTTCTTATGAAAAACCACGCACTAACCTGTGTTTTTATGATTTACTTGTATATTCTACTTTAAATAATTAATAATTATTACAAACATTAATTTTGCAACAGTTCTATAAATTCGTTACCATCTATAACTTCGATGTAATTTCTTTTAATCATATTCCGATTTAAGTTAATTAGAGTAAATTAATAATTTCAATAATAAATTGATATGCGCTGAACATGTCGTTCCCAGGATTATTTTTAAATACGTTAATAATTATCTTGATTAATTCCTTATTAAGTTTCAATAAGATATTGTACGATTGGTGGATTGGTCATAGTGGAGTAATTTAAAATAAATGAGTTACACTAAGCAACAAAACAATCTATTTGAAAGATATTTTATATCACGCATAACTAAGTTCACGAAGAAATAATAATTAATCCTCAAAATACCGATGCAAATCCTACCACTTCCCAGCAGTTTGTCAACGGCAAGTGTAGATAATTGACATGAAAACTCTCATTTGAAGCACCAAAGCCTACCTCATCTAACCATCCCTCTTTTATTCGATGAGCATCCTTTTTTCCCGATAGTTTCCCACCAAAATGCCACTGAAAGAAAGTGTTGGTAGCTAATTCCCTTTTGCCCAAAAAGTCAACCCTCAACCCGTAACTAACAAAATAACCAACATTAACCTAATACGAATCCATCATCCTGTTAACTACCAATTGTTCGGGGTTGGTTGGTCCTCGTATTGTGTTGGTTAAAACCGACACACGCTCATCGCCCTCGGCAGTGCCTTGTTTTTTGGGGTGACTTTTAAATTTTTAAACACCTTCACCACCACCACCGCATCCAATGGGGTGGTGAAAAAGCGGTTGTGGAAAAATCATTGCCAACCGATTATGACGCAACGCGGTGATATGCGTGTGAGTTTTCCTTTGCCACTCCGTCCCAAGGATAACGAATGAAACGCCCGGACAGCTTCCTTTTGTGTCGCTGCTGCTCTGTCGCAGTACTCTCGAGCGGTCCCTCGCCCACAAAGGCTCAACAATGATATTGCCGAGTACCGAGACGGGGTCGTCCCTGTTTACCGATAGACGAGCGGAACTTAACTTCCGCAGGGCAGGAAGAAAACACACATACATACGCACGTCGTTGAAGAAATTGATAAACGCTTCGTAGATCTGTCTCGCAGCAAGCAGAGCTGAACAGCGGACCCTCGATGCGTATCTGTGTGATTTGGGACGAGGGAGAATAAAAACGGAACCCCGATTCCCGGGGTTGTGCGTACCGGCAACTTCCACCACTGGTGTACGCTGCTACTACCGGCGGGATCATAAATCTTCTTCCCCTAAGCGACAGGGCGAGTGAGCCGAGCTTGTCTGCTCAAGTCCCCGCTCATTCCACCGTGCAGTTCCCGGCCTACAGGCCTCACACTTCGGTGTGGATAAATAACCTAAACACTCCCACGAGGATATTCGAAACATATGTAAAATAAATCCGATTTTGATGTGCTGCAGGAGCGCAGGAAACGGGCTCGGGAAACGAAACCGGACCGGGTACGGTTGAAGGCGCCTTCGCCTTCGCTGATGACTTTCCGGTTTCGATGACACCGATTCCGAAATCGCCCTCTGGATTTTGTGCCCGATGGAACTCAACCTCCCGGATGGTAGCGAGACGGCACAAGTGACTGTTAAGTTGCTTCCTATTGTGCAAATAAACCAGCGCCACGTGACCTGCACTGCTGCTGCTCCACACTTGCACAGCAGCGCTGCGGATGGTTGATGAGTAGCGTCATCGAGTTTCCTCCGTTTTTTTTTTTTGGTTGTTTGTTGGGTTCCATTGCTCATCTTGCGATTTGGTAGCGGCGTGTGCTCTACTTAACCATTGCTGACGCACGCTTTAGCACCGATCCTTTGCAGGCTGCGGTACGCATTAATGCGCGGCATTAGAGGGAAATTAGCGACAACGCAGGACACGCTGCTAGGATGATATGAAATTGTGTATCGTAATCCTGTTTATTACGCACCGGAGATTTATGGAGCGCTTACTATGGGAAAACCAAGGCCATCGAAGCCCAGTTAGCAGGCGGATGGTGTTTAGGGCTGCATAAAGCCTACGATCAGCACGGTAGGGAAAGAAATCAAAGCTGATCGCTAGATACTCGTTAAAGGAGCTGTGGGAGCTAGGGTTTATTTTTTCCGAGGAAGATTAACCATAATACGAACGACTTTGCATTGTGTCGACTCGCTTGCTTAAATCAAAAGCGAAAGCCACCACATCACACCGTTCGCACCGGCATATAATTAGCAGTGAACATTATCAGATAATTATGGCGAATCCTTTAAAAAGAAACGAAATCTGACGGTGTACCTTTATTTATTTATTTTTTTTTTTCGTTGTGAACATTTACTTGACTTTATTTCTGCTGGGCAGAACGGTAACGCAACCCCATTTGAAAAAAGGAGCAAAATTGCGGTGGTGGATTTGCTCCGTTTTGTCTCGAAATGCATTTTTAACCATTCGCATAAAATATGACCCACGAACAATGAAATTAAGTGCCGGACAAAGTTTCCTACCGTGGCCACTAAAACCCTTGCACCAGGGGGGGAGTTTCTTCTTTCATTTTGTTCTCCCATACTGCTCTTCAGGGTACTCCATTTTCTTTTCCGTTCTTTGGGGTTTTTTTTGTTGCTGTTGTGTGAAACATTGTGGTTTGAGTGGTTCATAATGTCCCACCCGATGGGTTGAATGGGATTCAGCACGAATACGGGGACGGGGTTTGAGTTTTCGAACCGTTACCGGCCTCCCAATGGAGAGGGATGGCGTTTTTTTTTTCTGTGTTATTATTGCAAAAACGGTGCATAGATAAAAAGAATAATTTTCCGTACTTTTAATTTTTATTACACCTCTGATAGCCATTTAACGAGCAGCAAAAATCATGTGGATTTTGCTCGTTCCGATTGGAGATATGTGTGTGTGTGTGAGCGTTTGGTGTGTTCACCTCATTCGTTCATTTAATACCTATTTATATGGGTTTTTTGTCGCCAATTTACAACTAGTTGAAAAGTTTCTGTTATAATTAATTAACCGAATTATCTAATTAAAAGCGGTTTATGGAAAAAGAGTTCTTCAGTAACTGTATCAGGTAGCAAAGTGTATGTGAGACTTGTAATAATTTTACAAGCATTTTTACAATAAGAGTCTTACAAATCACTCAATCTAAGAATTTTATTTGTCTGAGATACTTGTATACTAGAGTGGCGTATGCTCATAACTCGAATATGCTTTTATAGTCTAATATGACTATGATGTCTCCCTGGTGTCCTGGTAGTCTACATCCACCTGACTTAGCTCATTTAACATAAATTGATCAACAAATGCTCTGCTATAAACGGCGCATTTTGGCAGCTGGTCTACTCCCTCTTCTCGAGTGTTGACTGCCCATTATAATAGAGCTTGGTTTAGGCACCAACATATTCCAATACCATTGGTTCTAGTGACTACTTAACTTCAATGTCTATAGCTTGTCACCCGGTAGTGTATTTGGAAGCGGCGCCGGGTTAACAAAACAGGACCGGTCCAAAATCCCATGTAGATCCCTCGCCATATCCGCAGGTCTTGATTTCTTGATTGGTTGGTGGTGCAATAAAACATGAAGGAGATACGCTTTTTGACTTCCATATCTCGTTGAGATCACCCAAATACCGTCACCAAACTCAGCAGAGATAGCCAACACATGTCAGGCTAGCAGTTCTTTCTTCCTTTCTTTTTTGATAAATGACTCCTCTAATTTTGTGCCAGCAATTCCGAGGTGGTGTTATGCTATGGTGCGCTATACACGAGAAAATGCGGAATATTAGATTCACTTAAAAAAAGCGAAACAGAAAGCAGTTTTATTACAGCACAATTAACTTTTCGATTCACCCACGCCCAATGTCAATATGGTTCATTATTCATTTTGCCCGCAGGATAAATGCGCGGCAATGTGTCCCCGTCGGCTCATCTTCAAATGGGTTAATTAAACGAATGATTAAGAAGAATGTCAAAAACCAACCAACACAAAAAAAGGATAACCCATTATGTGCAATAATGCGCAAATGATACATCTTTGCTTTCTTATCGCTCGGTGCGGTGAAACTTTCGCTCGCTCGATCCATCGGTGGAACCGCGCGTTGATCATTAGGTCCATCCGCGGGTGAAACGGTTTGCGTTTGACCTTCCGACCGGTCCTTTTGCGGGTATGCATTGCCTGTAGGTGCACTATCAATGGAGGCAATAAAATTGATTTATTGGGCAACTAATTGGTGTGCAATTCGTACGGGATGGAAGGAAGATGGCTGAATTTGCTAATGACATTAAGAATATCTCAGTGCTGGGTTAATTTGTTTGAATAGAATACCTTATGAAAATAGATTATTTACTAGAATGGTAATGTTTTAATGTATTTTATGATTTATTTCGTATCATAATAATACAAAAAACCTCCTCCATAGCTCTAAGATACAAACATCCATCTGGTACACTGATGACTGAGCCCAGTTTTCCGTACTCACCACATCAACCAATAAGAAAATTGTTACCGCGAAGAGAAGCAAAGCTTTCCCCTTCCTTGCCTGACTTCCACTGACCTTGACGTACGCACACACATCAATCTTGATCAAACAAGCATCATTTGGAGAGACCTTCTCGAGGCCATTTAAGAAGTGTACCCATCCTTCGACGTGCAGGATGTCTTCCAGGCGGCGGCGGTTTATTTGCAGGACAGAAAAAAAAAACACAGGAATCTCCATACAGGTCGCAACCGGTAAGGTGGTGCGGGGATAATAATCACGACGTAACGAGATCCCAAAAACTCCGCCTATATTATTCGATGATCTTGCGTTGTTATCGCAAAACGGTGCGCTTGTACGATTTATTTATTTTGCAACGCACCGTTCAATGGTTTCGTGATTAAGGGCCATCATCAATCGCTTGTTTCTTGTGGGTAAAGTGAATTTAAAAAAAAAATATTCAAAAGAATTAAACTTTGAATACGTGTAAGCGAGGCAATATGATTAACTTTATTCACTTAAACTTAACTTTAAGGACTTTAGTGTATATCAGTACTCAGCAAGCAACATTAAGGATTTAGTTTGGAGAAGAATATTATATACAAGGTAATATCCAAAACAAGTGTACTGTCAGATAATTGGACCGTCTGCTTATGTCGAAAGAAAGGTAAATTAGTGTAAACAACCAAAAAAAAGTCGATATTCCTTCCAGGAAAGTTTGTCGTACACTACTTGCCCGACAGCGTTACCGCAACAACAAAAAATGAATCAGGTATGCATCTTGGCCCCGTGGGAATCAAGGATGCATATGCTATAACCATGGCAACAAAACATCGTACAAGCCGGCCGAACTTCGACCGCCTCAAAACCGAGTCCGTGTCGATTGCAGTTCAATGGTCGTTTTATTGGGTTCGATAATGTTGCCGTTGTCGTTTATTATTATTTTTTTGTTGTGTTTGTGTGTGCCTTTAAAGTCTTTCGGGCCAACAAATTCACACTGTATCCCCGGTAATCGAAAGTATAATAAGCGAAAGAAGCGAACGGGAATAGGCACGGACATGCGTTAGCCGGTACTTCACCGGGGTATCCTCTCGAACAACCTCCCGAGATGAGTGCGGTACGGGACACAAGATTTTGCATTATTTTAACGCGCCCTTTCGCTGCGTTTCGTTCACCTACGGAGTGACCAACAACCGTAGCCCAACGGAACGGTTTTCGACATCGGATGTTTTGGCTTAACGATGGGGGCGGAACCATATCGTGTTGGAGACTGGAGCATGCAGCGCATAACTTCAGCGCCCCCAGGGAGCAGGGATGCAACGCCGGATCCAGATGGGCGTTGGACAGAGCGTTGCAACTTCGCTGCAGGAAGGTGGGAAAAGTAGTCCCAGAAGTCCCGTAGCGGCCGTTCCTCCTCATTGCCCCCCCGCTCCCATCCCAAATAGTCCATAGTGTCGTGGAGCGCTTGGAAGTTTTTCGCCGGTCTGCATCTGGCCATTTTCCATTGCCATCGTCCCACCGCGGTGGGCGTAACTGGGATCGACAAAAGGCGAAGTTGTGCTAAATTGTTATTATTTTTATTGCTGTCTTAAGACAAAGTGTAGTCTCACGATTCCGCACGGTACGACGGATAGTTGCCCAAGCGCAAGCGATGGGGAAACATATTTCATGCAAACACTTTAGCAGGTATGAAAATTGTGCCCGCTGCCTCGCATTGCTCGCATCGCCTAGGTCGAGTGGAAGGAAATGGGAACTTGCAGTCGTTAAATGGGGCTGCTTTGCTTCCTTTTTTTTCGTTATTATTATTTTAATCTTTCCCCGCAGTTTCTTCCCTATTCTTTCCCCCCGCCTTTAAGGACTTTAATTTAGCTCCATCGTCACCCGATCGGTGGTGCGGGGATTATAAATCCTTCGCTTGACGATCGCCGATCGGACCGTGAGACGTCTTTTTCGCACCATCCGGCAGACCACTTTTTCGCGCAATCTGTCGTTCGCACCGGCAACCTAACCAGCGTGTACCCATATTCGCCCAGAGTGTCTGAGCGCGAACTTAATCACCCGGCCAGCCCCCAAAATAGGGGTAGATGCCGTTGGGACTCCTTTCTCCCCGTGCGCGCGGCGTATTCGGGGCGATTATGAGTTCGTTCGATCGCATAAACTCTCTCTCGCTCGTGTGGCGGTCTGTTTTGTGTGTGTGTGTGTTGTTTTTTTTTGTTATTAAACTTTGTTATAAATATTGCTTTTCCTCCTGCCGCAGGTGAACTTTGAGTTTGGCTTGTTCACCCTTGTTCATATCGTAACCAGCGCACAATGTGTATCGTATGCTTCCATTCGTTTTTTTTTTCGTTTTGTTGCAAACCCATCCCATGCAACGTGCAACGCGGAAGGGAAATTTGTGCTTATTTCTTACGCCGCGGCGCGTAGTTGCGCTTGATCAACTTGTAAATGGAGAAATATGAAAAGGGCGCGATTAAAGACGTAATGGCCTGTACATGATTCTTGTTAAGGAAAGTGATTATAGACGAGCGAAGCGCAAACAAGGCAAATGGTTTTACTTTTAACATTCTTTCAATCGTGGTAAAATCGAATTTTTGAGGTACTAGGTATCGAAGACTTACTAAACTACTGGACTACAATACTGTATAGCTTACTAGACTAGATATATAGCAACATCGGTGACAATTATGTGGTACTGTTCTTGTGTTTCAATAGCTCTTAGCTTCTAGTTAGAAACGACTTATGAGGTCTTTTCAGATCTATGAAATTCTTCACTCTCACTTTGAATTCCCGAGTTTGTGTCTGAATATCTTGTAATGAGATTAGTTTCTCAATCAACTGTGCGTTAGACTAAACTTGCTAACTTATTTATTTGGCGCAACAACGATTTCTTAGTTTTGGTCTGCTGCAGGAGTCCTCCAAACCGTTCACTGTCGAACGCCGTCTTTAGCCAATCCATCATGCTGGAATTTCTGGCGAATCAACGCCATCGCTCCATCTCAATTTGAGCCTACCACGCCTTCTCTGTGTCCATGTGGACGATCTGTAAGGGCTTTACAGGGCTGGGTCGTTCGATGTCATTCTCATGACGTGACCAACCCACAGCAGCCTGACCAGTTTTATCAGCTGTACGACTCATAGAGCTCATAGAGCCCGTCATTGAAGCGGCTCCTCCAATGTCCTTCCACACATACGGGATCAAAAATCCTTTCGAAGCATCTCTCGAACGCGACTAAGAAGGATTCGTCAATTTTGGACAAAGTCTGTAGAATGAATGTGCAAAAGACTGTAGAATATCCGGTGGGCGGGCAGTCAGCATCCCAAGCACGTATCTCAACATCAACGTTATTGTCAGTGCTGACTTTTGACCCAAGATTGGTGAAGATTTGGACGACTTCGAAAGTGCCCTCATCTATTTGTACGACGTAGACTAAATTAGAGCTTCTGAATTAGTGTGCACAGCTCTAGAACAAACGTTTCGAAAGGACTCTAAGAGTTCGCTCCATGATGGCTTCTATCCTAATAAAGAAGTTCTAGGAGTTGTTAATTGGAGTTAGGTCTTACTATCACGCAATTGATTTAGACTCACCAGTCTGCCAGTTTTTTGGGGTCTTGAGGCCAATGAGGTAGCTTTTTTGTTGAGTCTTCTTTAAAGACATCTTCATTAAGTTGACATGCAAGAAGATTTTAACTGGACTGATGGCGTTGATCCGTCCATCATTCTGGAATACACTACTGGCAGAAGGCGTCGGCCATTGTTCGCTCAACCATATCCAGAGTTAATAATTCTGCTTTTTTGTAACTCTCTTCAAGTGTGAACTTGATGGTGAAATTACGAATATGCCACTCCGGATGCTGAGTACAACGAATGACTAATACAAATTCATTTATAAAGGTGTAATTTTGCTTCATCAGTCCTCATTCTCTACTCCAAGTTCAAGATATCACTCCAAATACCTTGCCATTCCAATTATGTAAAGTTTAACATTGTTGATAACATCGCACCGTTGGATAGTATCGCTATTAGCACGTTTGCTATCAGATCTCTAATTGACGCACACTGTGTCCCATCTGCCCGAATGCAGTTCCATAGTTCCACTACACCTTAATTGAATAGCCTTTGCGAATTTTTGCGAACTAACCAATCTAGAAACGTACGAACATCTTAACGATGCAGCAGCAAACACCAGAGTTGCATCAATCCAACCCGCGAAGCCTTCGTGCGATGGCATCAGCACGATTAGGTTCGGTTCGTTTATGGCCACTCGCAGCCATATTCGGGGAGGCCCCTCGAGCGCAACAGCTCTACTTTCGATCACAAGCATTATGATGATGTACCTTGAAATTAAATAATTACTTACAATCCGTCCCAGACGCGCGGGGCTGTGAGCAGCGCGCAACAAGCCCGATGGGACGGCACGATGAATGCGTCCGGAAGGGAACAGCAATAACTGCAACAGATTTTTTTTTTGAAGAAAAGTGCAAGACGTGCTGAATCAATATCGATATTTCAAGCTACATTATCGATGCTTCATTTTCGCCTTGGGCAGGTGATGGAGCGCAGTGATCGGTGCGCTGCGAGTGAAAAGGTACAATGCCGGGTAGGATATTTTCATTTTGCTCTCGCAGTGTGTGTGTGTGAGATGTGTTCATTTTTTTTTTCATTTTATTACTGTACACCTCCCACCGGAGGGCATCCCACTCGCAAGCACACGCAAGCAACCGAAAACGATAACGGGCACGGCCGTCATCCAAACACAACACGACGCAGCATCGGTTCAGCCCGGCACAGACACCGCGTATGGCAGCGTTCCATCGCGAACGTCTCCGCACACGGCCTCCGGTACGTGGCGTGGCAATGGTGGCAGAACGGCAGAAAATGCGTTTTCCATTTTGTCTGGCTGCCCATTTTCATCTTCCACGCCGGCGTGTCAGCGGGGGTCAGTGCCAGCGCCGTGGCGAAGGCCGCCACCCGACCGGACCAGTACGGGTCCGGAATGGTAAAACGACCTCGAGCCAACCAGCGCGCAATGCATCAGCGTAATGATGTTGCATTATTATGCTTTGGCCGGCGCGTTTTGCGCTCCACTCGTCTCTGCCTGTGCCATCTTTTTTGGGCATTCCGGTATGGGCGGGTGGGTTCGCCGAGACGGTTCCGAAGCGGAAGGTGTTCTTTTTTGCTGTTTTTTTTTTTGTTGCACACACTCCCCACGTTAGCAGCAGCTTTGATTCTTCCAGCGACAGCATAGCAGGAGCAGGCGGGAAGGGCAAACCCATTTATGTGTGTGTGCTTGGGCCCTTTTCTGCGCCAATCGGCACTTGCCGATTTGATGCAACAAACAACGACAGCATGCACACGCGCGATCGGTTTTTATTATGCTCGGTGGCGGTTTTGAGTGGTAACCATTACCGGTGTCGTTCGTATGATCACTTTATGCTCTGTACCGTACTCTGTTGCCCCGGAGGTTGTCAATTCTACATCGCATCGTTCTAAACCAAGCATCTGATCAATCATGATGCATTGCGCTGGAGTAAGGAGTAAAACATTAACCCATATAAACTATGTTTTATGCAAAGAAAATGTTGCAGAATCAGAGTCAAGTAAAGGTACTCTCAGGCACAACCAAAAAGAAGAAGCATCTCTCATAAGCAAAAGCATAACTGATGGTCATACCAACTGCAAATTGCACCTCCCGCAAGCATATCCTCCATTGTTAAAATGTGTGATAAATTTCCACCGTGCGATATATTTTGCGATCGGCGCGAGGATGGAAAGTTCACACGGATTTGACCGATCGTTGCATTAATTGCTTGACCTTTGTGGCACACCATGCACACTACCACGCTCAACCGGATAGCCCTGCGGCTAACCGATTCGGTTCATAAATTATGAATCGCGATATGCGGCACCACATTTGGGGGTTGCAGGATTGGGAGGGAGGAGGTTTCTTTGGCCACCTCGATCTTTTCACGCTACCACGCTGAATGCGCGATCCGGTACGATCCTGGCAAGGGTTGTTACGATTGCAAACGAGGTGTTCATTTCCCATCCAAATGCCAGCCCAGTTTGAAGTTTTTGCGTTTGCACGAGAAAGTGCACGGACATGTGAGTCTTCTTAAGGGTGTTTTATTATGATTCTCACCTTTGCTGGTTCGTTCACACAGGTCCTGTTTAGCAATCCTGCAATATCGCGCTATGCTCAGCGTTGGGATCGTAGGCAGGAATGTTCTTGGATATTCCTTCGCATAATGTCATTCACGTTTTCTGTTACCAAAATTAAACATTGAATCTTTAGAGAACTAATCTTGGACTACACATGTACTTGATATAGATTATTGTACTATTTTCAGCGATTTTTTCGTTTTATATAATCTTCAAAATAAATTAATGGCTCTTCTAAATATTACGAAACATAGCTCGTTATAGTGACGCGGCCCATTGGAATGATGGTGGAGGCGCCGGTCTTCACACGAACGGACCGGACCAAATTCCCTTCCGGACTAATCCCACGTAGCATGGCCTTGACTATCCGCGGCTATGGGGTAAAATAAGTCTAGTAAGCTACAAAAGGCAGGCATGACCTAGTAGGTTGTTACGCCAAGAAGAGAGATAGAGAGAGAGAGAGTTCGTTGCAGTCCATTAAGCTCTGCATTATCCTAAATTGTATCCGAAGAAAAAATCCCATCTCTTACTAATTAGGCCCACACACATTGTCAGTATTTATTCCAACGGCGTCGTGTGACGTTGAAATTCTTTCCATTTTCCTGCATCACTTCGCCATATGTTACCGTACCGATACCCCAGGCAGGATCACACGCAGTCGTCAACAGTAGCTGCAGACGGTTGAGATGTTGACAAACTCAAATGATGCCGAAAATTTTAATTATGCTTAATCGCTGTCACTTGGCTTGGTTGTCTTGACGAATGTATCTGACTGTGAGGTACAGCCGGCGGTGGCCAATTTGTTACGGCTGTTAGCGTATCTGTAGCTTTGGTAAATTATGAGAGAAGAAACTAATTTTTGTAACATTTTTTTATCAATTGGTGATGAATACTGACCGTCAAGTAGCATCAAGGGTAACGCATTAGTTGATGGAATGTCCGGCTTGGATGGAAACATCTGGACACTGCAACCGAATAAAAAAACTCACGCGTCAAGTACTCATGTGTGAGTTTAGAGTTTAGAGTTTTATTTTACTTGAATCTTTTTTCTAACTCTTTTAAGATAGACTCCATTCGGTAGTCTTGCGCTGCTCCAGTAGTTCAATAGCTTCAACTTGCAATAGCTTATGTTCAATCGCAGTTGCTCACTATTTATATCGACGTTTCTACTCAGTTTGTTCACGTCATCTCTACTTGCTCGTTTCACACTTTTTCTGTTGATGTGCACTCACCGATTTTTATGCGACTGGTTGTCTGGTCTTAGACATGACCACAGGATCTTCTCAAATATGTTGCATAAGATTGAAATTGTGCACGATCGATGAAGACAAACGATCGGTTTGAAGTAACGTAAAGTAAAGCGTTGAAATTGAAAAAATGGCATGCGCTTTGCATACTTTCGGGCGTTTGCATTGCAGGGCTGCTTCAAACCAAATCGGTTTCTGAATCTTTACATTTACCCGCTTTAATTTAACGATTCAACGTGGCAAATGAGCTTTTCTAGATAACATTAATGTTTTTAAACCAGGTGTGCATTCAAGTTTTTAAAAACTGTTGGAAAAACATATAATTGAGCTCAAAACATTGTATTAAATTTCGTACCATCAACCCCTGCGTTTGGGAACAACCCTGTGCTCCTGACAACTGGAATGTCAAAGTCGTAACGTCAAAATAATCAGGCGCTGTCAAATTGTTTTGCTTAAAAAAAACAAAAGACTTTTTCTTGTTCCTTCGGCACGGAAAATTATTTAATGGCTTCGCTAAAAGATTGGGACGTGCTCCGCCTATCGACACTGATCACAAACGTGAATGCAAAACTATCGGCAAGCATAATAATCGAGCAGGAGTATCAGCTATTGTGCCTAGTGCGACAGAATGATCAGATATTGTTCCGGTACATTGATGGCCACGGCGAAGTGCACCTGATGCTCCTGTGTTGGTTCGCTGAGAATCAGAAGAAAATTCAGGACGTGTGCTTCGATAACGCTGGTAGCCGTTTGTTGGTGTTTTGTAAGTATTTGCTTTCTCCATTACCACAACGCGATCGATTTGAACAGCATTCTGTTCGGCTCCTGCAGGCTATGACAACACGCTGCACATTGTGCCAGCGCTGGCAATTTGTGATAAATCCTTCGAAGATGGTAAACGGGCTCCTGAGATTACCTCTTTCATCGTCCCCTTCATTGGGCCGCATGAGTGCCCAAATCCCCAAACCTGTCCCAACAATTCGCACAACAATCATCCACAGGCAGTGTCGTCGCACCGTTCGTCAGTTGCTTCCGAGGCTAGCCTTAAGGGTACGGGGGCGAGCGGGGGCAGTCCTGCGTCGGAACCGAACGTTATCTTTGACGCACCGACGATTAAAAAGTCCAGCTCCAGCTACACGACGCACAAGATCGATGAAATCTTCTCACTCAACAGTATCTACCGAAAATTATTTCTTGAGCAACTGGAAAGGGCCCGCCAGGAAGAGAATGCAAATCGTAGCATATCAGCCACCGGAACCGACACTCCGATCGCGATGCAAACGATCGAAGATTTCTTCGCCGATGGGTGTCAGCTCAAGGAAGGTATGGGTATGACCGGGGAGGCAGCATCCAAGTCATCCACGCCGCAAGAAACGTTCTCCATTAGTTCCAGTTTGGAATCAACGGCATCATTATCCTGTCCGTATCCCACGTGCTGCAGCTGGTGGAAAACGCTGGCCAACGAACCGCGAGCTATTTTAGGCTATTCGGACGGTTCGATATGTGTTGTAGGTAAGGAATTGTGTGATCGATCGCTTTCATTGAGATATTCTTAACGTGTCTCTTTTCCTACAGGTCTTATGCCAAATTGTTCCTTCCTCGGGGACACCAACTGTGAGCGTGGATCGATCGAAAAGCTTATTATCTGCCAGGATAACAGCATGGAAACGATCAGTCTGATGATAAATACCTCTACCAAAGAGCAATGGAAGCTGCTTCTGGAGCAAAAATCCATCAAGTATACTTTTCCCGGTGCCATCACTCCGACGTCGGTGCAAGATCTGAAATCAGAGCTGATGAAATCGCTGTCAACCGACGGTACCGATAGTGATGATCGTTCCGTACCGATAGAAGACTGGCAAATTGTACTATCTTTACCAAAGGACGGTGAATCGGCTGGTGGAAGTCAGCAACGTCAACCCGCTTCAAGTCTGCCGCAAAACAGCGATGGTGATAGCAATGATTCGAGCCCTAACAGCTCGGAACCACCCTCGGGTGATGATTTCGAGAAGGTAGAAAACGAATCCGCCTTGGACGGAAACGACAAGGCAGGACAGCAGCAGGGCGCCCTGCCCAAACTGTTTCCTGCCGCCAAAGCTCGGCTGCTGTCGTTGCGCGATCTAGGCGCGAAGAAAATTGGCACGCTGAAGCTGAAACTGTCGGAAAGTCGAATCCGTGCGAAGGAACGCGAAAAGTACAAGGAACAGGCGGCTAATCTGGCTGTGATGGAACTGCCCGGCATGTATCCGGAAATTCTTACAACCCCGGCAGGTCCGTACTTTGTGGTGCAGCATTTGGATGGGAAATATCTGCTAAGTGCGCTCCATTCCTACTCAGACACACTGTCCGTGCACCGTATGGACATTAGCCTGATACCGCTTCACATCTACAAGCTGCCGAATCAGTGCCATACAACGTTGCTGACCAAGAATGTGCTGTACGTACTGCACAGCTTGCCGGCGGAAGAATTGATCGACACACCACCGGAGGGACCATCGGAAACGAAATTGGATGGAAATAATTCGCCGGATGAAACAAGCAGCAGCATAACTGATACGGGCGTACCGAACACAGTCAGCGTTGTCAGTTGCAAGATAGCTGCAATGAAGATGGGCGACGATTGCGATTTCAACGAGCATTCGCTGTTGGGTGTGTTTCGTTTTCGGGATGAGCGTGTTCTTGACATTCATCGTATGTCCGCTTGTGGTCAGAAGATGGAGAGTGCCATGCACCCAACGGGGACCGCCGGCTCCGATGCTGATCCACAACAGCCAACTGGCTCGAACGCTGCGGACGCGAACGAAGGCAGATCGATCTTCCAGAAGTCGGCCATTTCAAACTATCTCCGAATTCAGCGTGGATTGCGTATGGAACGGAAGCTGGATATGTCGGAGCAGCAGGTGATGGCAGAAGAATTTCCGACCATTGAGTTCGATCAAGCGCTGATCGTTACCGATCGGAACCTGTACTCGGTCGAGCTGGCGGAAAGTGGGAAAAATTTGTTCCTTAATCTCGCCCACAAGAATATTTGGGCTGCTTGTGAAGATTTCTGTGCTACGTTCGGTCTCCCGTTGGCAAGCTGTATCGAGTACGCCGGGGATGTCTTGTTGCGAAGGAAACGAATTTCCGAAGCGCTGATGACATACAACGTGGCCCGACTGTCACCGATGAAGACGGCCCTGAAGCTGGCACTGGCCAATGAAAGCAAAGCGCTGATGAAACTGTCCGCTATGGCGTTGCGCAACTCGCACATTATCAATAGCCAGTTCCTGATGCACGATGTCATGCGACAGCTGGTCGATGAGGCACACCTCGGGAACGTTGTTTATGATTCTTTGATGAATGTAAGTGAGTAGTGTTTGCTTGGAAATATTAGCTAACTTTATCTTGTTGGTTGTATTTTTCTTTTAGCTTAATTCTCGAACCACTCTGAAACCCATCAACACCGGAGCACAGTGTAGCGACTTTTCGTACGATAACGATGACGTAATGCTGGATGTGCAGATTTCACCTTCCGACCAGTTCCATCTGTCGAATCTGATGTTTCTGACGCTTTGTGAGCGCTGCACGGTGGATAAGAATTACATCCCGCTGTGGAACTATATCGTCACGAACAGCAAATATCATACGAGCTTAGCGTGCATAATGCTTGCCCACGGGAAACTCTACTCAACAGCGGTACTGCTTGCGATGACGCGCGGAACCTGTCTGGACGTTTTCACCTGTCTCGTAGGCACCTGGGAGCAAACGATTGCCGAAACGCCGGCAGCAACACCGGCCGAAACGAACGCGTTTATGTACAATCTGTCGAACGAGCTGTTTATGGAGTGTTTGATCTATCTGCAAGACTATACGATCAACTACTTCCAGCTGATACGCAAATATCTCGACGTGTTCGATATCAACGTACTGGAACGTTTGATCCACCAGCTGAACCCGTTCCATCCCGTGTATCGTCCACTGATGCATCGACTGTCGAACCACGAAAGTACTGCGAAGGAACCGTCCGGGCGACATTTGCTGTTCTTCTGCAAGGCACTGATCGAAACGTTTCTGGCCGTATCGATACGGGCTCAGCAGTTGAAAATGCACCACGACGGATCGTTCCTGAATGCGCTCAAGCACGTACGGGTGCATCATGAGGAGCGTGCGGTCGAGATGCGTTTGGCACGGTTTTCACCTATCGCAACCGGGTTCTTTCATTCGGCGGCAGTTGTTAACCATGCGGCATACATTTGGGGCTCGAACGGCGTTAACTGTGCGCTTAGTCGTACCGCTCTGCAAGGGGATGCGATTGGACCGAATGGACAACCACCGGCCCTTAGTTTCTTGCGTCAGATCGAACTTGATGTGCTTGCTGTACAGTGTGGTCGGCTTCATACTCTGTTTCTCACCAGCAATGGAGTAAGTGGAAGGAACAATTTGTTGATTAGAATTTTGTGGTAATTTTTCCCCATTTACTTCTAGCTGTATGCAATGGGAGCCAACAATCTGGGTCAGCTCGGAATCGGCAATCATGTGATTAACGCACTTCAACCAATGCTCGTGAATGCACTGGATGGAAAAGGAATTACCCATTTCGCTGCCGGACAGTATCATAATGCGGTTGTGGCTAATGGATTATTGTATACTTGGGGGTAAGTAATAAGATGTCCGTTTTTAATCGTGTCAAACAAGTTCCAACCATTTTAATATCCGTCCGCAGATGGGGCGTATTTGGACAGCTTGGACATGGCACGGTGAACGATTGCAACAAACCAAAGATTGTGGAATTTTTCCGAAACAAGGTATGCCTGTTCGATTCGTTGAGAGGTGTTTTTTTCTCATATATTTCACTTTCCACTTTCAGAAAATTCTACAAATTGCGCTAGGTCACGCCCACACTATGGTGTTGTGCCGTGGACAGCAAGAAACTCACAGCAGCCTGTATGTGTTCGGTTCCAATCATTATGGACAGTTGGGTTTGGGACAGGAGGATCCATTTGGAATAACTGTTGACACGCGCAATGGAAAATCATTCTTGATCTCGCTCGTTCCACGCAAAATTCTGCTAGACGAAGAGATATCAGTTATCAACACCAAACTTTTTGTGAATGTAAGCAATGCGTCGATTTTTTTTTCTTAAGAAATCGCATTCATATCTGCATCCTTTCAGCTCGTCTTGACAACCACAAACAGGCTGTACACCTGGGGTTCTTCACCGCAAGCGTTACGTTTGGCCACGCAGGCAAGAAAGCGGGCAAAATCCTCCAACACCGGCAAGAGCGGTAGCTACTCAAAGTTCAGCTCCATTTTAAGGTCGGCATCAAAGTTCCACACAACGGATCCAGCTTCAAACGAACCGGAATCTTCCTCGGCGGAACACAGAGCAGCACAACCGACGGAGGACGATTCGGGCAAGGAAAACGGTTCCGCTTTAACTGGTGAAGAATCAAGTAAGAAGGAGGAAGTAGGCATACAGGCAGAACAGCAAGTCGACAACCAGCAGTCTGACGATGACACCGTCGCAGGACAATCAGACAGCAGTATTATTATACCGGAGATAAAGATAACTGACGATAGTCCGGCGAGTAATGAAAAGCTCGCATCGGCAAATGAGTCGGAAGATAAAGCGGCTGTCAACTCTGGTGACGAAGCAATGGAGCATCTTTTCCCATCGTTTGTCGATACATCGCTGGTGGAGGGAAGAATTGTAAAGGTAAGATCAAACGCATGCGGGAGGAAGAGGGTGACTGCGAGGGTTTTAATAATCGTGTCACCATTTACAGATTTCGAGCGGATTGTATCATTTTGCGATCGTAACAGAGGACGGTTCCATTTACACCTGGGGCAAGAACATAGAACGACAGCTGGGTCGTGAAGGTGGTCGCAATGAGGTGCTGATACCGACCCGTCTCGAGATGGTGGACAATGTGGAGCACGTAGAGTGTGGTGCCGATTTTACCCTCATCATGACGAAGCAACATCTGGTGAAGGCTTGGGGCAATAACAATATGGGCCAGTGCGCCAAAGAGATCAATCTCGATCGTACCGGCATACCGGGCAAGCTGGTGCGCTTGCCGATCTCGAACCGTGTCGTCCGGATCCCGGACAGCTCCCAGTTCATCGAGGCACCGTACGAGGTGAAGCTGCCGGCAAACGATGGGCTCGGATATGACGAGTCGCTACGGTTCCTGAAATCGATGCCGAAGTTTAGGCGTTCGTTCGTGATAAAGAGTATCCTGGAGAAACAGATCAGCAATAATATTTCGACAATAAGCTCAAGTCTGAACGATGTCAGCAATGCCGAGGTGGACGATGTGGTAGGTGAGCTGCCGGACCCGTTGGGCGAAGGAAAGTTGCTGGGGTTGCAGCTGCAGCAACATCACGCGAACAGTGCCATGTCTTCGTTGCAATCGGTTTCGTACGCTACATCCCCGACGTCGCTGGCTTTGGATGATGAAGAGGAGGACGAAGAGGATGAAGATGAAGATGAAGATGAGGATGGTGATGCGGGCATGGCTGAGCAATCGGCGGGTAGAGGAACTAACGGTGGAGCGGATCGCTCGATGGATACGTCGCGTCTGTGTAACGAGCGCCATTTGCTGGGCAATGATTTCATTCACTACTGCCTGTACATCTTTCACGGTTTGTACAGCCAGGACGATGTGCTGGAGTTGACCAAGCGTGGATCGGAGTATCATATCCGCATGCTGATGCTGAACTACGATTACGTGGAAGCGTTCCGGCTAATACTGGAGATGCGCTCGTCGTCACTGTCGTCTTCCGCGTCGACTGCGGCGATTGCCTGCCAAACGCAAAACATGGTCAAAATTTTCGAGTACTTCACGAAGGACTCCAACATCATACCGATGGAGATGGGCAACATCAAGTACTTCATCTACGAACTGTTCATGTTCTTCATTCGGCACAATTTAAGCGTGGATGTGCTGGAGGAATTCTTTCTGCGCAATCTCGACTGCTACCTGGTGCAGCTGGCATCCGTGCTGTACTTTAACAATTTGAACAATCTGCTAACGTCGTCGCGTTTGGCCGCGACCGGTGGTGCCGGAATCGATACGGAGGTGCTGGCACTGGAGCGTAAGCTGCTGGACAAGTTCAACAACAACAACGGCAATCCATTACTGACCGGGGAACTGTTTGGGCATGGGGCAAGAACATCCGGCGGTCAGGTGATGCGTAAGCTCGAAAACACGGACACTATATGTAAGGCCTTGAGCACCACGTTCAATGTTACCGTTTGCCAGAAGCTGCTGGAACACTTTGACCGCTTCAAATGACTATACGCGTTCGGTGTCGGTGAGCTGGAACAGGACGTTCAAGAACGAGCACGCTAGTGGGCGATTACTCCCGGTACCGTTCTAACCGATGGCTCTAGTTCCTTCTCGCCTTTCCTTTCTGTGCGCTGTACGTACTGAACGAATTGTGCAATATTTTTTTAAACTTTCAAATTTTAGGCACGCACGGTGCAGCAAAACGATTTCTTTTAAAAAAAGCGAGTGGTACCAGACAAAATAAAAACAAATCATACATTGATATTAGTTTGTGATAGGAAAGACACTCGCTATGCTCAGTTATGTATTTGTTTTCTGTTGTAAGTTTTACACTATTCTCAGTACCCGATCGCGTAGCAAAAGACAACTCGCGAATAAGCAATGTACGGTGAAGCGTTTTGGTTAGGACGAATTTTAATGCAATCATTTTTACAACTTTTGAAAGTAACAACGAAACGTTTTCGATGTGACATCTCACCAATAGAAGGAACGTTGCAGGAAGGTTGCTCGAATACAGGTGCACGGGAACAGTGCCAGATTAGTGTAATACGCGGTGTGAACGCACAATGATAATCCTATTAGTGCTGTATTGACTGTTTCGAGAATTAGTTTGTACTCGTGGCCTATAATGGTACTTTTGAAAGCAAATTTTTGGCCCTAGCCACCCTGGCGAACTATTTATTATCGATTTTTTGTACAACTTTATAGGACGATATCTAACAAAATAGGCGCATTAGTGTACGTTTGCCGGTTTTTGTTTCCTTTGGTACGTGTGCGTGTGTGTTCATCAAGTGTTGTCTGCGGATGTTTTGTTTTCGCTTATACAACGTACGTTAAATTATTATCTTTCCCACCAACGCAATCTAAGATCGTCGGACGAAAACTCCACAACACATCAATCGAATTAGACTAGCATGCATCCTTTTAATTAACTTTTTTGTTGTCCTATAATTATCAACCCAAGTTGAAAGGATGCACAACGATCGGCCGGATTAGCAGTACTACATAATTAACAAGTTAAGATAACTCACTATGCGATCGGACAAGCTTCGTAGTTACACAACAAACAAACAGACACAAAAAATATGTAATGTGTCTACTTGACATGGTACACTAATTACTGCTCTGCTATATTGTTTCAGTCGCAGCGCGCAATCTGATTAACTTCGTTTGATGTGTGCGTTGTGTGATGGATGATTAAGCATCAGTTGAAGTGTAATTAAGAGGCCACGCACATTTTGTTCGCCATTTCCCCAACGTTTTATAAATTATCAAACTATCAGCAACAGAAAGAGAGAACATAAAAAAAATTAACAACCGTTTCATTATAATCCAATCTTATGTTAATAATTATTTATCAAAAGCTACGGTAATAAGCAGTAGATAAGCACATTAGCTGTAGCACATGCTTCAACGTAGACGACACAATTTTCATCACAGTGGCAGTTCAAGCGCGACACCGCTATTCAGCAGTGTGACGCTCCTGATGTTCTGATTGAAAGATTAAACGTTTTGATGCCGTAAATTGAAGCAAGCAAGCAAAAAATCTCTTATTGAAGTAGTATGGCCTCTTTGGGTTACGATTACAAGACTAACATGCTACTACCACAAAACAGGCGGACGAAAAGAAGAGTTCTTGGGGGAGAGATTGCGAATTCTCATTCATGGATGTGTCTTTCACTTAATTAGTAGTGGATTTTAGAACATTTCCATCACAAAAGACATGCCATGCCCATTGTAATCAAACTTTATTTATCACACAGACTTCATTATTCTAGTCCAACAGCATATGATTCGTTAAGAAAGCGAATGTACAGTTTAGTTTAATTTCACCACACCATAAAGCTTTCGTTTCATTTCGTTTCGGCTCGGCTAGAGTGTGGCATTAAGCATGTGGGAACGTGGTACAGTTACTAGTAGTACGCAATATAAGATATTAATTAGGAAATATAATTACAGCAAGGTAGATTACACGCACAGATACACTTCATGTTCGCATCCGACATCCACGCCCAGTAGTAGAACGTTGCGTGCATTGTTGTTTGTTATTTTACCGATCTGTTCTCGGACTGAAGGCAACGTGGCATGCGTTTAGAGCGCAACGCCTTGCTTACCACACGATATGTGGCATCCGATTTGGAATGTTGGCCATATTACAATAAGCAAACCGATAAAACGAATGAACGCGATGAACAATAACAGTAACGAAAACGAGAGCAATTCATTGTTAAAGGCGAGCGTATTGCGTTAAAAGACTAAGAAGGATTAGGGACGGAGGAATCTTATGTGGCGCATTAACTAAAATAAAACATTGTTGAACGAATAGTAGAACGAATAGCGAGAGCGCGTGGTTATGAAATGGTGGGATCAAACGGAAATCAGCAACATAAGCTAAGGAATCACAACACATGTGAGTGATGAATCTTTGAAAGCAATACGCGATATAGATCACCGTGTAAAACGGATGGGAATTGTACGATGGTAGGACTGGTGGGCTGATATCGTTGCTAGCTTCGGTGTGCCATGGTGTGCGGCGTAAGGCCATTCGCTTATTTCCGCACAATTTAGAGCTTGCCTTCTGGAGGAAACTGACCGCTGGAGGGGAATCATTCAATAAAGGATTTGTTTACTGCAACTATACAGGTTCACAGTGAGATGAAACTTTATTTAAATATTTGTTTATTTTGTCTTTTGTTCATATTTGCTACTTGTGTGGTGAGTAACAGCTCTATAACTAAATCTGTCCACGGCGGCGCTGCAATCAAATCCCGACAAGGCAAAACAGGTGATTGTACTTTTGCATTCGTCCAATTCACCGGCAATTTCATTTAGGTTAAGATACGCGTTAAGATGCCGTTCGGATTTTGCGGATTTCGGATTAAAGGGTGTCCCCGAAAGTATAAGCACGATTTAAAAGTTAGATAAAAAAAACCTTAAAGAAACTTAATGTTTATTTGATAAAAAGAATTTGTGGAGTGTTTTATGCTATTTCAAAACAAAAAATTAAAAAATTGAATCGTATGCCAATGATCGCACTTTTGATCGGACGGCTCCCGTCAGGCTTAGCACAGACTTGTCCCGAACGATTTTCGACACTTTCTTCCAGTCTTTTCGAAAACTGTCGATGTCCTCCGTAGCTTTAAAATGCTTTCTCAATTGTGCCTTGGTTAGCGCCCCAAAATAATTCAATCGGTCTGGCTTCAGGGCAGTTCGGGGGATTCATTACCTTCGGCAAGTACCGTACCTCATGTTCTTCATACCATGCGATCGTGTCTTTGGCATAGTGGACAGAGGCCAAACCTGGCCAAAACAACACTGGACCAGCATGTTTTCGTTTCATGGCCAGCAAACGTCGGTTCAAACACACCCGGATGTCGGGATCGATCCTCCATTGTCATTAAACGGTTCGGACATCATACCGCATTCGCAAATGGCTTGCCACAACATCGGCCTTTTTCCGAATTTTTCGGGAAAAATAGATTTCTCGGCTTCTTCGATGTCCTGGCTTTCAGGCACGGTGTAATATTGACTCCCCGCAAGAGTTTTGTAGTCAAAATTTACGTACGACTCATCGTCCATCACGATGCATGAGGATTGGCGACACGGCAGCTTGTCGTACAGCTTCCGAACGCGATATTTAACGCATGCGGTCTGTTTTGTATTCCGTTTCAGTTTCTTTGGTTTCTTATGCGTTTTTAAATTCTATCTTGCCTTGGCACGTTGGATGTTACTGCTTGATATACCCAGTTTTTGAGCCACATCGCGAATGGAGCTTTCCTTTCTTTGCTTGAACGCTTTTGCTATTTCCCGGTCCAACCGCTGATCGACAGGACCAGGATTTCGGCCACTTTTCGGCGCATCCTCAAAGCTGGACTCCTCCCGAAACTTTTGGATGGCGGTTCGTACGGCTCCGATACTCACACCTTCCGATTTCGCTAATTGACTTAGCGAAATGTTAGGAGTCGAGCACCATTTGTGCAGAATGCTTTTGCGCTTTTCGACGGAAATGCCTCGCATTTCAACAGACGCTGTTGAAAGAAATAGTTTTAATGCACTAGCTAGTAGCTCTGAATGTAAACAATCAAGCATATCAAGAATCAGCTATTTTACGTCATCCGTTTACTAGATACGGCAGTTAGAAATCGTGCTTATACTTTCGGGGACACCCTTTATTTTCTTACGTAGTAATATTTGCCTGACTTGCAGTTGATGTAGCGTAGAAAAAGGTGAGTTTTTTATTTCGTTGCGCCGTTGCATTTATAACTGTATTTGAGTACCCCTGGCACTCACCTTCCGACCACTGGCGAAACTTAACGAAACCGATCGTTAACTGTCAACTTCCTGTCTGCTATAACAAAACAAACTAAAGTTGTTGGCACGTGTTTGTTGGGTCCTAGTGGCTACTAGTGAAATGCAAGTTTTAGTGATCGGACGCGTGATCCCCTTGGTCGTTTTAATTGTTACTACTCGTGTGAGTTGGTCCTTGCCCGGATGAATGTCAACGATGCGAGTGAGGGGCCATCGGGTTGTTGGTACAGACTCATCTACCAGGAGGACCAATCGGCCGGGTAGTATGGCGTTGGATCGGTGATGCCTCATGTTGGCTTTGTGTGTTTGCGCTGTGATCGTATGTGTAGTGTGGTTGGGTTGCCGGAACAGTTCGCGCAGCTGGCATAGTGGTTGCAGTGTGAAGTGTTCCGTGTATATTGTGCAATGAGTGAAATAGTGTGTGGTGCGCTGAGTGAAGGTATCTCTAATGTATTGCGAAGAGCAATCGCGTGCTTGACGGTTGTCCCGCAAACAATTCATACATAACCTATGGGACATTACCCTACGGTATCCGGACTCATAGTTATGAATCGCGGACATTTAGTGATGTTGTGCTCCTGCTGGGATATGATGCATTTTCGCGCGTCATGAGCGGTGAACGGAAAACTAGACCGCAGAGTGAGATTCGCTGGTTTTGGTGTATAGTGCGTATTATGCGAAGGTAGAGCGCGCATCGGGATTGTTTCCGAGATCACGCAGTGTTGTTGATGGGTAATTTTGTACACAGTAAATGCTGAAGCAAGCTACTTCAAGCCTCTGTATTTTCACCCAAGTGCCTCCCTTTAAGTTCCATGCTTACTTTCCATAGTTGGAGCTTATTTGTAAGGAAATTTGCTAATAAGTTCTTACTTGTGTCGCTTTGATGCAGACAAATTGAAATAAACAATTTAAACAAATAATAAGAGTTGCAGTTGATGTAGCGTAGAAAAAGGTGAGTGTTTTATTTCGTTGCATCCGTATTTATAACTGTATTTGAGTACCCCTGTCACTCACCTTCCGACCACTGGCGAAACTTAACGAAACCGATCGTCAACTGTCAACTTCCTGCCTGCTATAACAAAACAAACTAAAGTTGTTGGCACGTGTTTGTTGAGTCCTAGTGGCTACTAGTGAAATGCAAGTTTTAGTGATCGGACGCGTGATCCCCTTGGTCGTTTTTAGTGTTACTAATCGTGTGAGTTGGTCCTTGCCCGGATGAATGTCAACGATGCGTGTGAGGGGCCATCGGGTACCAGGAGGACCAATCGGCCGGGTAGTATGGCGTTGTTCGGTGATGCCTCATGTTGGCTTTGTGTGTTTGCGCTGTGATCGTATGTGTAGTGTGGTTGGGTTGCCGGAACAGTTCGCGCAGCTGGCATAGTGGTTGCAGTGTGAAGTGTTCCGTGTATATTGTGTAATGAGTGAAATAGTGTGTGGTGCGCTGAGTGATATTCGCTTGTGTTGGTGTATAGTGCGTATTATGCGCCGGTAGAGCGCGCATCGGGATTGTTTTCGAGATCACGCAGTGTTGTTATGGGTAATTTTGTACACAGTAAATGCTGAAGCAAGCTACTTCAAGCCTCTGTATTTTCACCCAAGTGCCTCCCTTTAAGTTCCATGCTTACTTTCCATAGTTGGAGCTTATTTGTAAGGAAATTTGCTAATAAGTTCTTACTTGTGTCGCTTTGATGCAGATAAATTGAAATAAACAATTTAAACAAATAATAAGAGTTGCAGTTGATGTAGCGTAGAAAAAGGTGAGTGTTTTATTTCGTTGCATCCGTATTTATAACTGTATTTGAGTACCCCTGTCACTCACCTTCCGACCACTGGCGAAACTTAACGAAACCGATCGTCAACTGTCAACTTCCTGCCTGCTATAACAAAACAAACTAAAGTTGTTGGCACGTGTTTGTTGAGTCCTAGTGGCTACTAGTGAAATGCAAGTTTTAGTGATCGGACGCGTGATCCCCTTGGTCGTTTTTAGTGTTACTAATCGTGTGAGTTGGTCCTTGCCCGGATGAATGTCAACGATGCGTGTGAGGGGCCATCGGGTACCAGGAGGACCAATCGGCCGGGTAGTATGGCGTTGGTTCGGGGATGCCTCATGTTGGCTTTGTGTGTTTGCGCTGTGATCGTATGTGTAGTGTGGTTGGGTTGCCGGAACAGTTCGCGCAGCTGGCATAGTGGTTGCAGTGTGAAGTGTTCCGTGTATATTGTGTAATGAGTGAAATAGTGTGTGGTGCGCTGAGTGAAGGTATCTCCAATGTATTGCGAAGAGCAATCGCGTGCTTGACGATTGTCCCGCAAACAATTCATACATAACCTATGGGACATTACCCTACGGTATCCGGACTCCTAGTTATGAATCGCGGACATTTAGTGATGTTGTGCTCCTGCTGGCATATGATGCATTTTCGCGCGTCATGAGCGGAGAACGGAAAACTAGACCGCAGAGTGAGATTCGCTTGTTTTAGTGTATAGTGCGTATTATGCGCCGGTAGAGCGCGCATCGGGATTGTTTCCGAGATCACGCAGTGTTGTTGATGGGTAATTTTGTACACAGTAAATGCTGAAGCAAGCTACTTCAAGCCTCTGTATTTTCACCCAAGTGCCTCCCTTTAAGTTCCATGCTTACTTTCCATAGTTGGAGCTTATTTGTAAGGAAATTTGCTAATAAGTTCTTACTTGTGTCGCTTTGATGCAGACAAATTGAAATAAACAATTTAAACAAATAATAAGAGTTGCAGTTGATGTAGCGTAGAAAAAGGTGAGTGTTTTATTTCGTTGCATCCGTATTTATAACTGTATTTGAGTACCCCTGTCACTCACCTTCCGACCACTGGCGAAACTTAACGAAACCGATCGTCAACTGTCAACTTCCTGCCTGCTATAACAAAACAAACTAAAGTTGTTGGCACGTGTTTGTTGAGTCCTAGTGGCTACTAGTGAAATGCAAGTTTTAGTGATCGGACGCGTGATCCCCTTGGTCGTTTTTAGTGTTACTAATCGTGTGAGTTGGTCCTTGCCCGGATGAATGTCAACGATGCGTGTGAGGGGCCATCGGGTACCAGGAGGACCAATCGGCCGGGTAGTATGGCGTTGTTCGGTGATGCCTCATGTTGGCTTTGTGTGTTTGCGCTGTGATCGTATGTGTAGTGTGGTTGGGTTGCCGGAACAGTTCGCGCAGCTGGCATAGTGGTTGCAGTGTGAAGTGTTCCGTGTATATTGTGTAATGAGTGAAATAGTGTGTGGTGCGCTGAGTGATATTCGCTTGTGTTGGTGTATAGTGCGTATTATGCGCCGGTAGAGCGCGCATCGGGATTGTTTTCGAGATCACGCAGTGTTGTTATGGGTAATTTTGTACACAGTAAATGCTGAAGCAAGCTACTTCAAGCCTCTGTATTTTCACCCAAGTGCCTCCCTTTAAGTTCCATGCTTACTTTCCATAGTTGGAGCTTATTTGTAAGGAAATTTGCTAATAAGTTCTTACTTGTGTCGCTTTGATGCAGACAAATTGAAATAAACAATTTAAACAAATAATAAGAGTTGCAGTTGATGTAGCGTAGAAAAAGGTGAGTTTTTTATTTCGTTGCGCCGTTGCATTTATAACTGTATTTGAGTACCCCTGGCACTCACCTTCCGACCACTGGCGAAACTTAACGAAACCGATCGTCAACTGTCAACTTCCTGCCTGCTATAACAAAACAAACTAAAGTTGTTGGCACGTGTTTGTTGGGTCCTAGTGGCTACTAGTGAAATGCAAGTTTTAGTGATCGGACGCGTGATCCCCTTGGTCGTTTTTAGTGTTACTAATCGTGTGAGTTGGTCCTTGCCCGGATGAATGTCAACGATGCGTGTGAGGGGCCATCGGGTACCAGGAGGACCAATCGGCCGGGTAGTATGGCGTTGTTCGGTGATGCCTCATGTTGGCTTTGTGTGTTTGCGCTGTGATCGTATGTGTAGTGTGGTTGGGTTGCCGGAACAGTTCGCGCAGCTGGCATAGTGGTTGCAGTGTGAAGTGTTCCGTGTATATTGTGTAATGAGTGAAATAGTGTGTGGTGCGCTGAGTGATATTCGCTTGTGTTGGTGTATAGTGCGTATTATGCGCCGATAGAGCGCGCATCGGGATTGTTTCCGAGATCACGCAGTGTTGTTATGGGTAATTTTTTACTTAGTAAATGCTAAAGCAAGCTACTTCAAGCCTCTGTATTATGTACCTAAGTGGCTTAGCGTAGTCTTTCGGTGTACTGGTTTATAGTGTACGAGTATTTGCTACTATGGGGAACTCATCGGTGGATGTGTGTGGTGGTGAAGAGTGGATGTGTGTGATTTTGCGTGAACAGCCGCTGACTCTTTGTTGTTGTTGAGCTAGCAGACGGCGGCACTGTACCGTGACCAGTTTGGAGGATTTCTGCAGCAGGCAAAACTTGAGAAGCAGTTGTTGCCGCGGATAGGTAAGTAAACAATCGAACTTAACCTAATTCTTAGTATTAACTTATTACTAACTATTCTGGTTTTCTTCCTTCACAACGGTTTAATTTTAATACATTCATATATATTTGTATTTGTATATAATATATTGGTATTTGTATACATGATTTTTAATACAATAATTTTACAATGCGGCTAATATAACTTAAGTATAAATTAGTTCAAAACTTTAAGAAATATTTCGTTTGACAAAGACAGAGTTATTTAAGATGGCAAGTTGTATAGAACAATTTTAAGAACCAGGAGATCGGGCGAGTCAGTCTCTCCAAGAAGAGGACTAATCACTAAGAAGTCAGGCAGAATACCTGCTTCACGGTTTTGGGCCGCTGCAAGGATTCTGGCATTATTGAGGCCCTTCTGGCGGCCACAATAACATGATCAAGTTGACCCTTGAAAGACAGCCTCGAGTCAAGAAGGACGCCCAAATCCTTGACGCATTGTTTTCTTGTAAGATGCTGTCCGTTTAATGCATAGTTGAAGACCGATGGAGCCATCGAGCGGCTGAATGTGATGACAACACATTTTTCAATGCGGATAGTTAGGGCGTTGCGCTTGCACCAGGAGTCGAACTCACTTAGGGAGGACTGTAAGCTTCAGGTACACGTATTTGTCGGAATATTTTTTAGCTTTCCAAGAACTGAGATGGAGAAATCTGTCTGATCATTTGTTGAATGAGTACGTAGTGTTCTGCCCGGGTTAACTAAACAGGTGATGTCTTCAGCCCTTTTGCAATTGTGAAGAGAAAGTAATAAAACGTACAGTTTTTAAGAGCTTTTCTGATTACGAAACCTCTTGGTAATGGAAACAATATGTAAACGAAATGTAAAGTTGAATGTAAGCAAGCTCAAAAAGCTGTGCTGTGCTTATGCAACACATGCAACAGGGTGAAATTGCACGAGCAGAACGTAACAAACCCAGGTCGGAACCAAAGGGACCGTGGTGAAAGGGCCAAACGGTCGGCCGAAAAACTTCGCCATCGCCGCTTTATGCGTTCCGTTTCGCTGCCAATGAACCACTCCAAATATTAATAACCTGCTTTTGCCGCTTATTTGTTTGCGTTGTTGCTGTGTATTTTTGTCTTCCCGTTTGCCCGGTTAAGATAAACACAATCCCTGGGAGTCGCTGGGATCCTCCTCCGAGCTTGGTGCCACCGGAAGGTTCAAGCGCTTTCCAGGCTCGCTGGAGGCTGGTTTTCAATTTTCAGCTTCCCGGCGCGTGTTGTTGGGTTAGTAGAGACGAGCATAATGTATCATATTTACCGAATGGCAATAATTTTTCCGCTGGGTTCGTTCCACGAAAGTGCATTTTCATATTGTTTCAGTACTGCACGAGCATTTGTATAACGGCTGTGTGTGGGTGTGTGGTACAGGCTTGTTGGGTTGTAGTCATGGGCTCCTGAGGAGGAGACGAGGGCATATTTATTATTTGGTGACCTTTTTTACTTCGATTCTTAGCAGGATCGAGCCCTCGAGCCGTATGTTTTCCCGCACTGAAGAAAGACTGTAGCTGGTACTGCGAGCAGCAATGTTGCGTACGAACGAACCATTCGCCATTTGCTGGTGTAGTGCAAGCGAACTAATAACATCCAGAGTGTGTGTGTAGTAGTAGTAGTAGTAGTAGCAGTAGAAGCTGTGATGCATCTTCCCGCTTCATAAAGGCACACAACTTTGGCTTATTGTGTTTCGGTTGGGTGAGTTCCTGT
This sequence comes from Anopheles moucheti, assembly GCF_943734755.1. Lineage (NCBI taxonomy): Eukaryota > Metazoa > Arthropoda > Insecta > Diptera > Culicidae > Anopheles > Anopheles moucheti. The sequence goes on from NC_069140.1 coordinate 28,647,963, forward strand.
TGGGAAGCAACCGTTCGGTTAGTCGTTGAGTAAATTCTACTGCACGCTACTGGCTCTCCGCAGCGGTACCGTGTACCGTAGCGATGCATTATGAACATGCAAGAGCAATCAGGAATGAAGCGGTAGCGGCATCCAGTGCACATCCGCTCCATCTCGCGCGTTGCACGTTGTGTTGCAAGTAAATAATAATTTTATTTAATGCATACCCCATCGGAGTGAGGCATCAATGTTGCAAGCCATCTCGGTAAGGTTAAACAAAGCAATCTCACGATTTGAAGCATTTGTCCGACGCTTATCGTTCTTTCAGATGGTCTTTTTTTTTCTTCTGAATATTAAACTTCTCCAGCGGAAACGGCAGTGGCTCTCAATCGATATCATCGCCCGCGTCTAATTGAGCCATTGTTCCCCAAGCGTATGAGCGCATGTCATATTCCACAGGACTGGAAAAAAAATGATGGGCGCAATAAATGGTAAACGGGGCAGTAGTGGCAAATCGGAAATTAATTTGCACAGGCAAACAGGCAAAATGTTTTTCGCCCGTCCAGGTGCACCACGTCCCTTTACGGGACGTGCCAAGCTCACGGTCACGTACCCCGCACGGTCGTTTGTGCAACAACGGTGGGTCGTTTGGGTTGCACTTTTGGCGTGCATTTCCGCGGTACTCTTGGGCTGTCACACGACATCGCTACATATTGGGTTTGGGAACCGAATGGGATTTGTCGCTTGTTGTTGTGTGTTCCTTCCTCCCCCTCCACTTACTCACAAAACTCCTTCGTGTGTAATGAAAAAGTATGTAGTTTGTTCACGAACCGAGCAGCTGGAAAGCTGATGATGGGGTTTTGTGGCCATATCATACGTTCGTTAGTGCAATTAATTTAATGGCATCGTACAGTTTTAGCATTTGCTTTTAACAAATATTGATGTACGGTTTATTGCACCGCATGGGGCATGATTTGAACTTACAAAACTACACCCCTCAACCTCCTCCTAAACCGTTGTGAGTGTGTGTGTTTTTTTTTCTTGCCTTGGGTTGCCGACGTACATGTATTAATGAATTGAACGTTATTTATGACCCAAAATGGGTTGAAAGCATCCCGTTGTACCTTTGGTTTCTTAGCTTTTCGTTGTGTTTCGTTGCTTCTTGGGCCGAATGTACAAATAGCGTTTGAATTAATAAACGCAATCACGAAACCAATCCCATGTCCCAGATGCAGTTCCAAATAAATCAATTTACACAACTCCGTAGTTTGTATTGGTCGTTCTGAACATTAATTATTATAACTTATTTTATAAAAATCTGTTAAATTGAATATAACGTGGTTTATGTAGGTTATTCAAAGGGACACGTAGCGAAGATCGAAGTTAATTTAGGGATTTGTTACAATGTCGAATTATAAATGATCAGATCTAACGTCCGAGTGGCACTTCTCGGAGAAGGTGATAATTACCGGACAAGAGATCCTCACAAGTTCCTTGGGTACTGTACTTCTACTGTTGGCTGAATGTCTACCTCAAACTTACCTTCAGTGGTAATAAACTAATGGAGTTATTATCGATTTGCTCTTAGGCGATGGAAGCGAAGTACTCCGATCCCGATACAGTCATCGGAAATCAGGTGTTCTAATTTCTTGATATCCTGGTAGACCAAAACATTGCTGCATAGGCGTCGTTGACTTTGAGTAGCAATGTGCTTCTTACTCCAAGTATTTATTAACAATCAAACTCATTATTCATTACCTCATTCACACGACTCCGTCTGCGAGTAAATAAATTCAAAAAAAGTGCCAAAAATGGCAGGCCTTTGGAGACCTTTGGAGGTTGTTGGGTCGATAAACAACTTCTTTGCCTTCGAAGAGAAATGAAGTCTAGATCTCCCATTAACAATCTCCACCAGGCGCTCTGCTGTAGGTCGTTAAGACCCTTGAGTTCATGTTGTAACTTGCTTCAATTTCACATTTTACCACTTTGATTTTAATTCTTCTTGAACCTCCTTCCGTTTCAGGCTTACTTTTGCATAGTTAAAGTTTATTTATAAGGTTATTAGTTATTAAGTTCTTATTTGTGTCTCCTTGAGGGAACACACAAATTTTAATAAACAAATAAAAACAATATTAACTAATTAATAATAATAATAACAATACGTTTTTTTAGCCGAATACGTCCTCTTCAATATTGAACAAAATGATTGCTTATTAGACTCCGGGTTCTCTGGCCGTTTTATTTTATTGCAGCAGTTCTCTATAAACTAATGTGGGAATTGGTCTTGGTGTAGAAATCTACGAAAACTAAATTACCAACTTAAATGGAACAAACGTGGTTCTACCATGTAACGTATGCCAAGGCAGTTCGCTCAATCGAATGAAACAATAACAAAACATGTGCGATTTCTAAATTCGCACAATCGCATACCTTATTTCACTATTCACAGCGAGTTTATGATCCGAGTTTTTGGGCAGATGGTTAGAGACGCACAATTATCTCACCACAGCATCTGCACATCAGCAGCGGCGAATGTTTTTGTTTAACATTTTATTTCACCCCAAAACGTACGAGTGTGGTATTGTGCTTCTTTCGAGATTATTACTTTCACATTCGGGTTTTCGGCCAGTACTTACTCCATCAAAGTGCTCATGCATCGAGCCGTAGTACCGTCCATTCAGACCGACTGTTTCTGGTACGAGATGGCAAACGATATTACTATACTGTTACAGCATTAGCGCTACCCTCACCCATGGCTCAAAGTTAGTCGCTGCCATTGTGGTGACCGGCATGTCCACCGGCACCCGCAATAGAAAAACGCGGTTCGGTATATATTACGAATTTTGAATTCAATTTCATCCGCTGGCATGGGGAAAACATGCGCGTGAAAAGTGTATAATTTGTAACGAAACTCTTCCGCGCCGTTGGTGAGCTTTCGTTGGATTTTGGTTGCAGGAATTATGATTCCTTTCTCCGCCATACCTTTCTCTCTTGCGACCAGCTTGCGGAACATCCATCCCGCTAGTGGAATCTGTTCCATTGTGCGCGGTCCTTGCACAGCGGACAGTGCGAGGCAGATATCTACGTGTGGTCACAAGTGTTCCCGGCGCTGCCACACGGAATGAATGAATGCAATTCATGCAATGGCGCTAGGTACTTGCCGGGTACTTGGATTAAATGTTGCTTCATTCTCAACTGCACCGTCCATTGTTTCAACCGAAGCAGTGTGCATTTGTTCTGGGGCATGGGTACGCGAATGTTACTTCTCCCAATTGGATTCGACACAGTGGTGGGTCCACTGCACACAATTGTCCGATAGGCTGGCAGAGGTCGGTGTGGACGAGACAGAGAGCATCATTTTGGCAAATTTCGCACAACTGGACGGACGGTGATGAGATTTAGTGGAGTTCCACATTCAGCACAAAACGCGAAGCCAAATCTGGCAGTGCAAGAACTTCAAACTGACTGCGATCCGAATAGTGGAAAACTTTCACCAAACCCGAGGGCTGTGGCAGGCGCATGGAAAAAAATAATAATACCAGGAAAAAGAACGGAATAAACTGTAAGCCAGTTTATTATTTGGCCAGACCGCCGGTTTGGTTTGATTTGGCGGAGTGCGCTCGGGATAAGTAGATTGAGGGAGATTAAACCGTTGTTGGCTTCGTTTGCTTTAGGTCAAGAGCTCTCATGACACGTTCGAAATGGAACGATGTTTGTATTTTAATTAAACCGGTTTCGTCCATCGCGGTCGGAATATATGCCCCGCAGGCAGTCTATAATGGTGCTAGCATATGCGTAGCTGTAGTGTGATTGACAGTACACGGTTTACTGTGTTTATTTAATGAGTAATTTTGTAATGCCACCATGAGGGAAGTGCTTATCGATTCTGCACTAATGCAATAAAACGGTTCGACTTTATTGAGAACGTTTATGCTAAGTGCTTGTGAATTGTGTTTTGCTAAAAACTTTGTTTTGCTTGTTTGTTGATTGGAAGTTTATGTACAGAACTTTTGCGAAAATAGTGTTAATATGATAGAGACATAAGAGATGGAGCGGTACAGAGATGCGATTTGATAAGCAAGATGGGAAAAAAATCAACTTACTTTTAACTAACTGCCCGGATAAGAGCCCGTTAACATCCCTTATCGAGCTGTGAAGTAAGTGATCGATAAGAGATTGATACATGGCAGCCCTTTAATAAATGTTATTGGGCTTCTAACAGGTTCCTATCGGACAGTTATAGGGCTTTTTTGCGAATATCCCGTTAGGAGATATTATTGGGCATTTATCCTTTAGTTTGATAAGAATTGTTATCGGGCTCTTATCAGGCTCTTATTAGGCTCCTATCAGGTCCTTATCGGGCTCTTATCGGGCCATTATCGGACTGTTTTCAGAATGTAATTGGATTATTTTTGTATTGTTATTTGACTGTTAAAGGATTGTTTTTTAGGTTTGGGCTGTTAACGGATTGTTATCGGACTGTTTGCAAACTGTTAACGGACTGTTTCTTTCTGTTCCTATGGGGCGTGTGTCGTTGATTGAGCAGCTTGGAGACTCTTATCGAATTTTCACAGCGTACTTATTGGATTTTGCTAGTTCTTGCTTATAAAGGTTCGAGTGAAATGGTTTAGGTGTAAACTAGACAGCATAAAGCTTTCTAGTAAAGAAAGGTAATAATAGATTTTTGGGGTGGGGATGATCATTCTTTGGGGTCGTTGATACAACAAGCCTATTTACAATTTACATTGTGCCTGATTTCTGACGAAGATGATTCCAGGATTGATGAATTTGATTTTTTGTTAGTCAATTGGAAAAAAATCTCTTTGATTTATTATTATCATGCCGTTATACATAATTTTAAATACAAAAATCAACATGTTCCTGTAATCTCTTTGTAAAAAAGTGTATTAAATGTGGTAGAAAACCAAAACTAAACAACTAAATGCTAAGAGCCTCAAAGAGCTAAAGCATTACAATAATGATGGTGGTAAGCAACATTTTATCCCAACCCTATGCAAAGTGACCTCGAGTGGCATAAACGTGTCCCAGGTCAGTACGATCAGTTGCGAATCCCTTTTCTGGCTGTCTGCCGGCGTGTGTGTGTGCAAACCCTACCGTTATGATGACGGTATAAGTTACTTCTTGCCTCCGAGGACCGACCGACATCGATATCGGCTTCGATTTCGGGCACCCATTCGGTAGGGATTCGTCTGATTTAAACGAGACATTGTTACCAGCCGGGAAGAAACAGGCAGCCGTAAGTTCGACAGACAATCGGTTTCGATTCAAATACGTAATGGTTCGGCGTACCATCCGGTTAGAAGGATCACAATTTCCCGCATCATTCCCCTTTTGGCCGTGGCGGAACCGAAACTGGATCAGTTCGATAGCACACACGTGCCCTTGTACGTGCGCATGCTACGCGCACCAGCCCGATCACGGTGTGTGTTTGTGCAAGTGTGCGACGGCAAGCCAACGAGAAAGGAAGTCATGCAGCATCGTTGCAATTATGGTTTCTCTATTTGATCGTATTTAAGCATACATGACATTAGAAGATATTGAAACATTATTCCGCAGCAATTGATTGGAAAATTTCTTCGAGTTTTCCACCTCTTTGCGACCATTGCCGTTTGCCTGTCCCGGGTGTCCGTGCCGTTAATCTGCACGTTTGGTGGTTTGTGTGCGTCTGCCATGCCTGGTGTGGTCTCCGGGACCGATATTCTGTGTGGCTGCTCCATGGGGACAAATTCGAGATGGTGCCCGCTCGAATGGAAAGCCCCGAATAGGCTCCATGCCCCGGAAGTGGTATTTAAATAGCATATGTGTGTTTTAGCACACTCGCATGGTTTTTTTGCTGGTTGGTTTCTTCCTCATCTCTTTCTCTCTGTTTGCGACCATTTTCCACCGTCGGTTTCTGTAGAGTTTCCGTTTTTTTTTCTCTCATGGGTTGGGAAATCGGGATCGGGACGGTTGGCGATGAAGCTTGTTCATGCTTCCCAAGCCATGATGACTATTTGACCATGCTGGTAAACCGAGTGTGTCATTAGTAGTGCACTCGATGAGCAAAGATGGCCGTATGATGATGATCAGCCCGGCAAAGGTCTAAGAAAAACCGACCGACTCGCAACAAAGCGGGCGAGTCGGCGTCAGCGGGAAAGGCAGAGTGTTTTCTGTGGCCGAGAACAAGTTTACCCCAAAATGGTAATGACTCTTTGAACACTTTCCGATTGTCTCGGGTCTCTGGGCGAGGGCAGAGCAAATGGTACCTCGCGCGGGGGTATTATGATGGAGCATCACTGTGCCACGGGTGACCATGGGCGATAGACGAAAGACTCGTTCGAAGGTGCTGCGCTAGTAGGCTGGTTGGTTGCTGGTGTTGCCCAAGTGAATATGTTTGTGGACCGAAAGTTTCTTGCTAAGAAAGAAAACTCCTCTCTCAGCCTAATCATTTCCGCCCGATGGTTCATTTCTTTACAAGTGAGCGTATTAATTCTGCTGCCAGCAGCTTTCGACTTTCTTCCGATGGTTTCGGTGAAATTTTCTGCAACTCAACCGCACTAATTTGCTTCGGAAACGGAGAATTACCGCTACTTCACCTTCAAGGGGAGAGAAAATATTCTGAGAAAAGCAATTTCCAATTTGTTTTAAGATCCTGTGTCTGTGTGAGCTACTTCATCCTACTGGTGTAATGGATGGAATTCGAGGTATATCTGCAATTTATATTATGTTAACATTAGTTTCGAGAGAAAAACAACAGCAAACATCCTTCAAGACGTTTTTCTGTGAAGGTTTTACATACATTTACATGTAAGTGTGTTGTGCGTGTATTTGCAAGGCAAAAATAACTTTCATCGTAATGATTCAAATATTGACCGAACGAGTAAAAGGTTGACCACGGTCACGGAGGGGGGGGCCGCTGGGTCCAGGAAACGATAGCCCAGAATAGAACCGTTTACCCAAGTGCAGGTGCTTCGGGCGTACCCATAATGTACGTGCACCGGCAGCTGGAAGGTTAATTTATTGAAGTTGAACAGTGGAACATCCTTGAAGAAACCATGCTAATTTGCCGTCCCAAAGTTGGACGTGCATACATGCCTTCGGGGAACTGTGGGACGGTTTTTGCATTTCGGCCATCGGACAATATCTTCCGGGACCAATGTCCCAGGGTATGGGTCCCAGGCTTACAATCAAAACCCTCCCCCGTCGGTGGAGTTCGGATCTAAATTACTGCCCCACATGGGGTTCCTATGCAACCGATAGTCCAATGCAGGACAAAGGATTTAATGGTTGACACTGCGGACAATTACTTTATGATGTTTGAACGCCCATTTATCATTCGAAATCCGATCGATAGGCCGGACCGGGTGTGTGTGTGTTTGTGTAATTGTGAGTGCTTGTTTGTCTGCTCGCACGGAACCGGATGCAGAGAAATCGAGATGTAACCCTGGGTCGGCCGATTCAAGGAAGGTTGGGTTAAGGTTTTTCCCGCTGCTTTATCCGAATAAAGATCGTCGTTTCCGTCGATTCCGGCAAGGAGCGCTTAAGCACATGGATCTCAATTGGGTGCGGACCAATGTTTAGACGTTGCAGAAACTACCGAAGTAAACAGGAACAAACACGGTCTGCTTTAGGCTAAACGAGGCTAGACCTCACAGTGAACAAGCGCGTGCTAGTGAAGGCTACGATGGTGTCACGTACTTCTCCCGCACTGAGAGCATCCAGCTCAAGGACTACGGTGTGGAACTACTGAGCTCGCACTGCCAGTCCAACGCTTGGGACTGTGATTTGATTTCATCCTGGGAATGTGTTTTCAATTGTGTTTGTTTTAGAGAAGGCACGCGCCGAAGGATATTTAGGGTAATGTTTGCGGGCAAATGAAGGGGTTTTTAAGTAGATTTTCTTTGTTTTAGTTTGTTTTTACATATTTACAAAATATTTATCAGTGATTAATGCTAAAGCAAGGGAATTATGTCGAAAATAACTGCTGATAAATATTTTATTTTATTTCTTTGTTTACTAGGATTTACGCTCTTATTTGTTAAATATTTAATGTTATTATCATCTTTTGTATATAATAATTCAAAGTTATTCAACTACTTTGGTATAAATTTTCTTTCATGAATACTGTGCGGTGTAAATTCCGGCGTTCAATTGATTAATTTTACTGACAGGTACGAAATCTGAATATCAAACGTTGTAGAAGTGAGCAGATAATTGAGATTCAATAACACCAATCATTACGATACGCAACTGTTTATGAAATAAAGCATCCCAAAAACGAGATTGGCAAGCAGCAATACTCTGTGCGGGGCCACTGCAAACAACAATCAAAGCTACTTCCTTTATTGCTTCCCCGATGGAATGTAATCGATGTTCGGTAAACCTGCGGTCAGACAACCTGCCCATGGTTCGGTCCGGAGTTTCCGGTATGACACACGCTTGCAGCCCCATCCCGTCCCGTCCATCCGTCCCGGGCTGGTTCAAGAAGCACGCTGATGTTTTGATGTATGCGATGAAGATGCGAACCGATGACGTGACTGCACTCATGGTGGTGGTGGGCCCCGGCATCGCGAACAGGCTCGCCTGTAAACCATTCGGTTTGGTATCGATGCACCTTGAACCGGCCGTGATGCTGTTGAAGCATACGTTTAATGGGCGTCCCATTTGTTGGCGGTGCGTCGAATTTCGATGTGCGTTGTGATGCTGAAGTGTGCCTTCACTGGTATTGGGTATTGGTGGGTAGCTAATTCGGATGAAATTAGCCGCATAGACCGCCTGGACAGACCGGCCGTCCATTTAGGAGCCAGCCTTCTAGCCCGGATTGGATTTGAGCGATGGAGCTTTGATTGCACTAGACGTGCGTATGTGTGCCTACACACTACTGGCAGCCGTTTACAACGTGTGTATTAAATTTATCGATTTTGGTTAACCTAAGCCTGTTCGATGATGCGATAGTAAGCGTTGTTCAAAAATACACAACACTGCTTGGTAGCTGATGGTCCGAAGACAGCATGTTTAATGGCACTGTTATGAGACCATTTATTCGATATTTGTAAAACCTATTTTTTAAGCACTTTTTTTCACTATTTTGAACCCATTGAAAGATTCAAAGCTCCGGGAAGAAAACGGAGACCGAGAGTGACATTGGGTCACTAAACTCACCCGTGCTGGAAACAATGACGTTCATTTGGCAAGCAATTCGTTCGGGTTAAACGTTCCTGTTCTGGTCGAAATTAGCGAGCTGAAGAACATGACATGTGCCATGTCTTATTGCCCTTACAATTGAGATGGGAAAGAAACTGTTGGGGAATGAAGTAGGAATGAATGCTATGCTAGCCTTACACTAGTTGGTTCCATTGAATTTCCAATACCTATACGTAGATGATTATCTTTGTTTTACAGCACGTAAATTAAGGTTCTTTTCATGGAAAGATCTCACCGAGAAGAATTCTGTGAATTTCCATTCGATGCAAGTCATCATAATTGCGCAAAAGCAAATGAAAAGAAAGCGCATTGCAACAGAACATTGTGTGTAGTACCAATTTACCCGGAAGCGGTTTGAACAAGCGGCAAGTCGTTAAGGTGCTTATTACTTTTTCTTGTATACAGGGGTATGCACTGTATTTACAGGGGTTTCCGTATGTGATACTATATATGATGGAATATGTCTAGAATTCTTGGAACTTTTCGGAAAGCTTGCAAGAGGAATGCTGAAACACTGTTAGCTTTGTTTACAAAAGATCCAGGACATTTCAGTTCAATTTAGCTCTCACTGCCGCAGATCATCTGGAAATTACCGACAGCTGGTTGCCATAGACTTCCTGCAAAAGATAATCCCTTTATGCAACTTTCTTCTTGACAAAATAATTATCCATTCGCCATTAATCATCATATCTAATTCATGGCTCTGCATGACCGTCATGCCTCTCACATACTGAACGATTCGTTGGCCTTCTGGCTTGCTGACGCAAGTGGACAAATTTTCTGTCAGTAAGCAAAAGCGCATCGTCTACCCGGCGTTCCCGTTGGCGTTCAATCCCCGGAAAACGAACCCGCCGTCAACCAAAACGCTCGAATCTTCATTAGTTTTGGCGTTTGGCAGAAAATTGCCCAAAAGGCTTGGGCGGTTGATCAGACGCAAAGGGCAAACTGAAATTGTTCCGAGGCACTCGGTGGTCCGCAACTTTGCGCCGTAAGTGTCGTAAACGGGGGAAAAACTTCACCACCACCACCGGGTAACGGTCGGTTTTTTGGTGACGGGACACTGGTTCGGGAGGGCGCCTGGCTAAAAGTCTCGGATGCTTCTGCCAGTACCGGTGATGGGTTGATGGGTAATGGTGAGAGGATTACATAAAAGTTGCAGCTTCTTACCGAACGCGAAACGCATGGGGGAACGCGGGTGCCTGGGATGGGTGCGCCCCCTGGTTTGGTGCAAAACAGAGACGATGATGGTCGGCGTTGATGGAAAAAGTTGAATGATGATGTACTAACAACGTCATTATTGTGGATAGTTTACGTGTTCATTTGCCGTTTGGCAGGCGCTAGATGATGGTGAAAGATTAGTGAGGCTATTTTGCTGCCGACGCTGCGCTGCGCTGGCATGACGCTGGAATGATTGGCATGGGATCCGGAAGCCAGTCCGCAGATGACTGGTTGGCATCCCTTTTATTTGTGGTTAGCTCACAACAGTCACAAAACCGGTTACCCCTGTGTGCATAAACAACACGCTCCGGTAAGTAAGCTTACAGCGGAATCAAGTTGTAACAAATTGTTTCATTCATTTCTAACATTAAACTACCATATTAAAACGAACCTTTTATTTTTATTCAAACATCAAACACAAGCAAAACATACGAATATTATTTACACACCCAATTGGCAATCGTTTGATGGCAATAAATGGTGATCAGTATCGTTCCTGCTACATCCACCATCCGCTTTTCGTGACATTGCGTACGAATGGAGGCGTTTTAATTGGTGGAAAACATAGGCCATTGCACCCGCATTTCGCAGATTCAAACACACTGTATCGTTGCAAAGTGCTCATCCTTTTTGCGACAAACGCACCGTGGAAATATTCCCGCACGGTCGGGGCCGAGGTGAAAATTTCTGGCCGGTTTCGGCACAGGGTTGAGTTGTACAGCAATAAAACAACAAGAACCACCACCATCATTTGGAGGTGCACCACCTGCAGTGAAATATTTCGAAGTAATTAATTAATTGTGGAAAATATCAAACAGAAACGTGCGCTTAAATATGTGTACTTTGTGTGTGTATGTGTGTGTGTGTATGGGTGCATCAATGCACAGTTGTGGTATCAATTGCGGGCCCATATCTCTATCTGTATTGCTTGCTGCATGCAAACGTGTCATATGGCAAGAGTGAGTTTTTTGTACTCTGTTTTCTATATTCTTTTTTCTCAATCCTCCATGGCATGTCCGTGTTTTTGTTTTTTTTTTCATTTCGATCACAATTTGCACAACAATATGTATCGCATATCAATAGTTTGCCGGTGCTCATCTTTGACCTTGCAAGGTATGGCTGTCAAATTTGATCTTTTGTAACCATCGTACGGTTTCGCATGAAAAAGCGACGGGTTTTCTGCTGAACACAATAACGTTATGAGCGGCATACAGTTTTGTTGAATTTACAATATTGATTACGGCTGATTACGGTGAAAAAAAACTAATATCACGTTAATTATAATCAATGTGCCGCTATGTTCAATGCCGATGACTTGACGATGATAATCATTTCATTTTGGCTAATTAAATCTAAATTGTAACCAATTAGCGCGGGCACACAATTACCATCAACATGGTGAGATTTATGCGAATGCACCGCGTCAGTAACGGGAACGCCAGCACGACACCAGATTGGGAGCCAAAAATGGGAAAATAATTCTATATGTATAGCAATTTAATTAACTATAAATGAGACGGTCCACCGGTGGAAGTAAGAAGCACCTGCAATGGGATTCAATGCTGGCATTCAATACTTTGTGGGCGTGTGTTTGTGCTGGTAGCACCCGAACAAATGTCCGTGCAGCGCAGCGCTACACTGTGAAACACTGGGGTAAAAAGGTAATCTAATGCTTAGGCCATCACACTGCACAACCAACAGTGCGCGGTATGCAACTAGACACTAGCGCCATATGGGTGGATTTATTGTTAGGTAAACATATGCTGCTTTGTTGGAAAGCATGTGGTGTGGGATTGGAATCGGATCTGTGGCATCGTCAGGATTCGCTAATGTTAGTGTGCTGGCTACACTAGGCATTTCGACGTTGATGTTGTTGAATGCATTTTTGAGCTAATGAATAAATAAAAAACGAGCTAGGCTTATTGAAGCTGACTGCAACAGATAAACGCTTCTTCTTCTTCCTTATCTATCCAACAGCCTCTACAGGTCCTAGGCCTGTCACTGTTCATTTCTGGCTTTCTTTGTTTACCCACACGTGAATTGGTCAGGATGGGATTAAGGACCGGATCTGTCGTGTGACGACCAGTGCCACCACCAATACACCTCCGGGCTGCCCTAACATCCCATAGGAAGACTTAGATAAGATTATTTAATATGTAATATTCTTCAGATTATTTCCAGACAGCTCCCTGGCAATGTTTGAAGTTTAAAAAAAATATTTAAACAGTTAAGTTGTTTCCATTTCATTATTGATCAAAATATTTAGAAAACCAAGGAAATATTTTATTTAATTATTTCGTATACGTATCAAATATTTACCCGTCCAATGGAGACGCCTGGTGTTTAAGCTGTTACGAAGCGTCCTCCATAGGAGAATATTTTTTGCTATCGTTTTGACACGTCCTGGGAGGTGATAAATCAATTAACTCGAGCAAAACTTACCATTTTCATTACATATAGCGACACAACCGGCAAAGTTGTTCTAAATTGAAAAGTAACACATACCGAACGGCGGTCCCTTTGTGGTGCGGCACAGCGAAAAGAAACACTCGACCAAACCGATTTCCATTGCAGTTCCGGTAACCATAGTTACGCCATGGTAAACACGAATGAACTGCAGCACCATCTTGTACCGGTGCACCACTACCGACACCACAGCACTGTTCGAATAGGAGGCGAAAAAGTCAATTTGAAACAAAATTTATGCAATAATAAAGATAAACATCGCATTTATTTATTTTACATTGATTTATGCAAAGCTAATAACACGCTTCCAAAATAAATTCCCTTTACATAAATTTGGTCCCTACCGAGCATCATCGTCACGGGCCATCTCAACATCATCATCGCCGTCGTCGTGTGGTGTTGGTACTGTCGGTACAAACCGGTTTTTCACCGCCATGATGGTCACCATGTTTGTGAATTTTCGATAACTTTTACCATCCACCGTTCGCAATGGTTTGGCTGACGAGTGGTGGAGAGGATGGCCAAAGCACCGCAACGCTCGTTGGTTGCTGCAGTACCCAGAAAACCCGGTTCCCGGTACCGAAATGGGTGTAGCTGTGCGCTTCGTTTTCGGGTGACGCGCAAGCTTGGCCATTTCCGGGCAGCTTATCCCTATTTGGCGGTTTTTTTTATCTGAATGGGAATTTAACCCGTTTTTCCTTTCCCGCTAGTCCACTAGCGGACGCTTCTGTAATAGTGTGATCGTGAACAGTGAATTGATACCGTGGAACATGCGAAATCGTGCTATTCCTGTTGGCGAACCGGCGAACAGCTCTGTTTACAATGGAGCGTTATTGCAACGTAATTGATGAAGTTCCAGCCACGTGAAGTGTGTTATTGATGTTTCTTTTTGGGCTGTTCGTTTAAATAATGGGTACAGCAAAATACACGAACGTTGGTAAAATTTACCCTAGCTTAAGAACAAAATAAACAAGTTCGAAAGCATTTAAGGTAACGCAAGTAAATATGGTATTGTGCCAGGAAAATTGGTTACCATTATTTATTGCACTTTGGTACACGTATGTTAGTGAGTAGTGATGAAGGAGGAAAATATTGCAAATAATACAGTAGAATACCGATTTCCCGGAAGCCTTTTACGAAGGTGTCAGATGTTTGAAACTTTCAGATAGAAAACAACAATTTCTAAAGTGTACTGTTATATTTGCATATAAAATCTAAGATGGCGATTAATGACGGCCAACGCCGTAATATTGTAAAATTAAATAGTAGAGGATGATATACATTTTGTTGGGATCTACGAACTCCGTTCGTAATAAAGATAGGAAATATTGATTGGTTTAAAATGTTTTTAATTATTTCACATTTCTTACCACGATTACCGAAGGATTGTATGAATGTGGATAATTGTAGTAATGCTAGACTAATCCAACATAAATCTGGAATAGCTTATGCTTTCTTAGAAAGAAGCAGATTCAGCATTTCGTTTTCTGGAATCAAAAGCCTTTTTATTTCGGTTGGTTGCGGCATAGTTGCTACCTACTCTCACCCTCGGTCGGAGTTTGATACTCCAAATCCGAGAGCTCAATACGAATTTATCGCACTGCTCTGCTGCGAACATGCTTTCTAGAACCTTCTCAAAAAGAAGTGTATTATATTCTAAGCATTCTGGACGGACAGTTTCGTACTTGTGGGAATGCAATAGTTACTCAATAGACATAGTAATAGTAATTCGATCTCCCTTTTGTTGTGCATTGCAATTTAACCAAGCCCCTAACAATTCAAGCACAATGGCATATTTCCGCGTATTAACTTACTGGTAACAACGTGCCTCACAGGGAAATTGGAAGCAAACTTCCAAACATACTTTACCGCCTAAATAACTTACCTACCACTCGCTTGCGAGCTACACCATTGCACAGTGTGGGAAAATGTTTCGAAATCCTGACCCTCCGCATCGAAAACGTTATACGGCGGCGAGTTGTCTAATGATTGTTAGCATCGCTGTACCGATTGTAAACGATGAAAGCACCTGGAGTACAGTGATAGTACAGCGGGATCGAAAGGCACAGCCAGGAATCTCGGCCAGTTCACCACATCATTCTAATTAAGGCTATCTACTGTGGCGAGCGTACCATGTCACTATCATTTATTTTCTCCACAAGTGAGTCTGGTTTGCCAAATCGACAGACAAACCTGTTCCTGGTTCACGTTCGCTTCGCATCAACCCCACCGCAACATATGCTGGCACAGACACATGCACACACGCGCACGCACACGGACACACATACACCTGTCACTGACCACATGTGTACGATACGAATGTCACTGGAGTGCACCCGGCATGGACGGAGGCGTAAGGGTATTTGAGGAATGTTGCCCGACCTCCCCCCCCCCCCACCGGTCTATTTGGTAAAGCCCGTTCATGCCTTAAGACTTTCGGCTCGGGCATTAGAGTAAACTTACACATACCACCTCGGTACTCATTGGCCAACGTAAGCAAGCGTTCATCCCTTCGACGAGGGCCGTCCCCAGTGGGTAGATTTGTTGCTTTCTCAGGAAAACGATCATCATCGTCCTCGGTTTGGACGTGATGGGTTCTTGGTAAGAAAGTGAAATGAAAAATGGCAGCATTCGAAGCTAATCGAGATAACGACTCCACCGACGAACCACCGGTACCGGCTAGGTGTGATATGTTGGTAGCCGTGTGGCCTACCGGTGCGGTTTGATAAATCTTCTTCCGGCTGGACTTTGATTGTAATTAAAACGGACGCATTTTTCTCTCCTTGCTCCATGCTTACCCATGGAACGTCTTGTTCCGTCCGTTTGTACCGTCCGTCTCAACCCATTCGATCAGCTTACCCGATAGGATATTCCTCGTACACTCAATCTTCCCGGAGGTCATTCGGACGAATTTTCTGCAGTCGTCGTGTATGGTTTGACGAAATGGCTACCAAACCCAAGGGGGATGCGTATAAATATATATGATACGTAAATGTATTATTAATGATTCGTTACGCTTTCGTAGGTACCATGGATGAACGTCTTCCTGTTCGGGTTCGTACGTGTACTTCTTCTGAGTACTTCTAAGGCACTTCTCGGTGCTGGTTCCGGAAAGCACTTGATCCTGGCCATACCGTAAGTGACCGGATGGATGAATATCAATTAGGGCAGAATTGATTCATATTTTTATGTCGTTTGACACCGAACTGATTGGAGTGGAAAACTCCATTTAAACAATTCAATATTTCATGTAAGCTGAGCTGTGTTGCTTGAGATACGTTTATATATTTACGTGCATTGTATGATCATGACACATAGTTTGGCATAGGTTTTTGCTGTTGTTTTGATGAGCAACACAAATGCTCCATCAAATGTTCTCCAACACTCGACAATCCCGCGATAAAATTGAAAAACAATGGGATGCAAACGTTGTCAACGGTACTAGCAACACATCCGAGTGCAATACGCTTAATAAATACATATTTCAACAGCGAACGATTTATTTTTTCTTTAATTACTCAACCCACACATACCGACATTTTTCCTGTTGGTGATATGCAATTAACGACCATGCATTGGACGCTTTTATCCCTCTCGGTAAACAAACTTTGACGTTTGCCTTCGTAACCCGTGCACTTAATGGGATGCTTTGTCGGTCACCATTATGTCGTTTATACAATCGGGTTGAAAGGTTGGTGTTTAGTGCAGCGAAGTTATTTCTGAGTAATGTCGTTCTCGTTCTCGGTATACATCATACCGGGTTTCTCAGGATTATGTGAGAATTTTTTAACTCAAAGAAGGAACAGTAATGATAAAAAGAGATAAATGCATTTTATAAATTAATGCAACAAAAATAATGAGATTTCAAATGATTTCGCTATTGCTTTCTCAAGACGACCGGTAATTTTATAACGTGACTAGTATATAGAAATGAGAACTTTTAAGGTAAACTACGCAGACATTCTTCATGCTGCGCAAATCAGCGTCATCCAACACGCGTGCGAAACGATCAATCGTGTTGATGCAACAATTATGCGCTGATGCGGCTGACGATAATGTATATAAATAATAAATGACGTGCTAAAAGGGGACCGAAGGGTCGACTATAAATACGACACGTATACGCTCACCTGGACGGCATCATATACCTGAAGAGTCCAAAATCCCAGCGCAAACGGACACGGACACCGTAATGGTGGCGTTACGTACCCTGTCCATGGCTGTGCAGCAGTTATATTTTGCTGGTCCCCCTTGGCCATGTTTGCTAATGACATCGAATGGTACTTGCCAGTGCGTTCACATGTTCAACGGTGAATAATGCCCGCACGGGAAGGAAACGATGGCAACGCAAAGTTGTCCTTCATCTCGAATGGGGATTATTCGTTCTTTTCCCGTTGGCCAGCGGGCTTTTCCGAGGGGGTTGAGCGTTCACTTCCGCAGCTCATAACTCTTTCACAACCGGCCCGAAAGCCGTGGCGTAGGTAATGTTGTGGTAATTTTACGACTACGCCGTAAGGCCAATAAAAGGATGCTTACAGATTGTCGAAAACGGAGGACGAGCGTCACGATAATCGGCAAAGAAGTACGTCGACAAGTGAGAAAGAGGTTTTTACAGCTTCCACAGCTTACCGTACCGAAAATGCTGGTCGAAAGGATATTGGATATGTTTTAGAATGTCTCAATTATAATGATGTGCGTTGCCAGTAAATAGGAACGGTGTGTCACGCTGGTTCCTGAAGAATTGTGTGACACTCTTGAAGCAAACTCTTGTCTTTTTTCGGCCAAACTCCAAAAGAAGGCGGTGTTTTTTTTTGTGTTGACTCCTTTTTGTCTTGCTCGCCCGATTTAAATCTGGGCTTTTCTTGGCCAGCGGTAATTCAGGAACTACCGCGCCACCATCCATCCTTTCAGCTCGGTAATGATCCTAATCCGGGAGATTTTTTTTTTACGATAATGTGCCACCGCTACGGTAGCGCCAGCAGAAATAAATCATAAAAGCGCGTTAGTGTGGCGTGTGGCAGTGGCGTTGAATGTGGTTAATGGATCGTAAAGTGGCTCACTGCTGGCTCGGTGGATCGGTCGAGGGTTTGCCCGCAAACTCTCAACCACCTTGACCGGGTCGATGGAAGACGGGTGTTCGGTGAAATGGAGGAACGAATGCAAATGGATGAAGATTTGCTTCGATGGCCCCTGCTGTTAGGCGGGCCGAAAGGAAAATAACGCAAACGGAATCCTTCCTAATCGTAGTAATTGCGTACGTGTAATGTGCATACCAATTGCTAGCGAGCAAAACGTACCCAAATTTGATTTGGTCTTGAGTTACAGCACAAATAAGAACACAACCCATTACCTACGGAGGCAGAAGGCTTCGTTGCACAACAATTGCGAGATGTAGCTCGCAGCAGATGTTGTGCTGCAAACTGATAACAAAATCGGGCTGATATTACTACCGCCGCATGTGGTAGCAGTGTTTCTTCCACAAAACACATTGCACCGTGTCTTTGCATGCAGCACTCGGCTTTCTACATCTGCACCTTGCGCATCCGGTCTCAAGCGCCGTGAGTGGAAAAGCATCGCCCGAGCCCGAGAGTTATTATTCGCTGCAAACATTATTTAATTATCCGTAAAGTAAACTAAATTACATCGAATGAAGTTAAGGAAGCCAATTTCATGTGTGCACCCACATTGAACTACATGTCTCTCGGCTGCCGTTTCCTACCGGCGGGCCGAGCAAGCAGTGGTAGCGTAGGATGGCCGAATCACATACCGGAAGTACAACTTTTGGAAAATTTCCATACTTACTTACCCACACCAGCGGCAAGGGAAGATATTGAGCGCCAAACACTTTACACTGAAATGTTACATCCAAACCCGTACCCCGCGCACACCGCTGGAACACGGACCCTCTGCCCTGGTCGGAGTCGTTTATTCGCTCGTGAAGTTTTCTGTCTATTTTTTTGTTCGCTCCACATTTTTTGAATGAAGCCATTCCTACACGGCCCAATCTTTTGGGTTAGTAGTGGCCATGTTTGTGGGACCGAGAAAGAAAAAAGCGGGCGACATCGTTTTACTAAAACTGGTGCTTCTTGCACGGGTCTGCAAGTCGACTGGCGCACCGAAAAATGTCCGCAGAAGCAGTCGTTCACTTTTTGGACTAGTTTTAAATTTAATTACCATTCATTAGGTTACCGGACCGTAGAGTGGCTGGTGTAGTTTTGCCTGCACCACCGGCGTGAAAGTAAGAGCAGATGTTGAGCATATGTTTCTGGCCCGGCGGTTTCAGAGAGGCAGACCAAAAATCGGTGTCACTGTGTTTGTTTAATGCATGTTTCGCCAGCTTTTTGGGATAACTTTTAATAATCCAAGTTACTTCCACTGGAATGTGGAAAGATTGTGGAACATCGATTCATTGCTCCGCTTGAAAACAGGGAACTGATTTTTCGGCCTTGGATGGAAGAATAGTTGGACTTAGTGCACCTAATACCAACGTTTGGTAATATACGGCATTGGAAATGATGTTGAATTAAAAAAATATGTTTTATGTTTTCCAATTAACCATTTTGAAATCTATGCTTTAAATGAAATCTATGCTTTAATTAGAATTGAATTGGTTGAATTTTAAGAATTTTAATGAAGAAGTTCATATTCATATAGATTCAAAACTTATAAGTCGTAAAATTAACTCAACCAAAAATGTGTGCGTTCAATAGTTTAGGATATTGATAGATTATCTCAGACATAGGAATTCCGAAGAAATTTTCAAGTAGAGTAAAGGCATCTATTTCCAAATTTCTACTCAATGTGATGCCTAGAATGTTTGAGCTATCGGGAAATGCTTTTCGCAGAAGATTTTCCACTTGCATTGATATCTTTCTGTAGGAATTCGATTAATCTAAATGTGCTTTAGGAGAACTTTTTATTCAGATACGTAATGGAGTGGAAGCCTTCTGTGCTCTCCAGAAGATAGTTGTCTTATATGACGTTAGTTTCCATATCATATTGCAATAATGATAATTTTCATAATGAAATAGACCGCATTATTGCTAGGAATCTCGCACAATGGTATAAAAGATCCCCATGAAAATGGTAATGCGCTTTCAGTTACTTTTACTTTGATATTAAATTTTACTTTGATATTTCCGCTAATCAATTTTAAACTATTTCAAACGATTTTCCACTAAATAAATGAAGATTAAAAATAAAACAACAGACTTTAAAAAAAAATATAATGAAAAAGTGTATTTAAAAAATAAGATGCATTGCCTTAGTTTGCACCATTAACACAATGAATTTACTGAAACTAAATCAACCTTTTGCCTGATGCAACCTCAATGCGGTACCAAAGTGTTTGTAAATTCGGAACACCACACTAAACAACTATCCCGTACCCAATTCTACGCTAGAATAGTTTGTATAATCAAAAGCGCGCCGTGCAGTTTTTCCACGCCCTGCTGCATGGGTGGAATTTAATAATTTGCACCTTATCGCGACCAACATAAACATGCTTTGGTGTGTCATATTCATGACCCGCTATCATGCGGTGCTTGAAACAATCGATTACACATCCCAACCGATGCCGGTATTCGGATCGGAATCGGTACAGTACGCTGCGCCCCTCCGTAGCTCGAACGGTCCGAAGCCCGCACACCTAAAACCAAACCCCATAAACAATAGCAAACCAACCAACAAACCATTGGGCTCTGCCACGGTTAGCCTCTCAATTGTTTATTTAGTGTGCGTGGGTTGGTTGGGTACCGCTGCAAGGACCGCTAGCCGAACACACAAACACACACACACACCCGAGCGCATCTATTCAGCATCCAGCGAACATCGCTCAACATTGTTCCGTTCCGTGGTTCGTGTGGAGTGCACGGTGCTCGGATCGTGCAAGGCTCGGTTTCGGATCAAGCCAATTATTATAAATAGTCCGATTATGTACCGATGCACCGGGTGGGTGGAACGCTTTGTGTAGCGTTTTGTTGGCGATGTGGTCATGAAGCGCCTTTGCCGAGTGAGCGCTGACCGTTCGGCCCGGTTTGGCAGCGTGTGAATATCTTCGATGGGCAAGAAATTGTCGGACATTAGTCTTTTTCCTGCTGACCTCCATTGTGTTCTGCCATTACGGGGAAGCGTTAACAAAGCTCAAATCAATACTTTACGCTGGCCGGTCGCGCGTACAGTGCAGAAGAAAATTTAGGCATCATTAAAACATTGATTTTTTTTTAACAAAACATCAGTGAAAAATAGTTGGACATTATGAAAATTACTGTTTATTTACAGCAGGATGTTAAATGCCTCATGTTTACTTTATATATATACATTTGTGGTAGCCGGCTTATCGTGGGCACAAAAGCACGCGTTCATTGAATGCCACCTTGGTTGGAAATGTTGTGCAACAGGAACGACTGGAATTGGAAAACGTGAGCGGGAACCAGTTCGTATCACACCCCGCATTACTAGAATAAAGGAGACGTAGAATCGACTGCAGGGAAAGTACCCTACAGAGTGTGGGGAAAGGCATTAGATACGTTACGTTCGGATAGCGAGTACCAAATCGCCATGGCAGTCCTTCCCGGTAGGAAGAAGCTGATCGATGTTAATGCGGTTCCCGGGGCTAGTGAACGATATTCACTATCGCATCAAATGTGGTGTGAATGCTAATTTATCTATTTACTGCAGCGAGAGCAGCGGTTGGGGCCATGTGTTTGGAAGGCGTTCGATAGGTACGTACGGATGCAGTGTGCGATCACGCGGCATTCGTTTACTTACCGCTCGACTGTTGGTGGTGACTGTTTTGTGGTGGAACGAATTTATAGAGCTTCGGATGGCCAGCATCGTTACCGCGTGTTTTACTATGGTTGATGTAAGTGTACGTAACGTTGCGGTCGTTTGCAACCGAAAAGAATGTTCACTCCAATACAAAACACACCAGTACGTGGTTAGCGATGGTAATCATGGCTGATGTAAAGTGGCCATCAGACTCTTTGACAACACAAACACACAGTGGGTGGAAGTAGAATAGAGCGTTATTTTATCGGTTTATTTAGAGAATGAGATTGATTAATATGTTATGAAGGTGGTTTTATCCACCACGAAGCGGTTTGATAAGCGGATAGGGCCCCTGATCGTTTCATTTCATAACTGTCATTTTTTTTGAATTCCTTTATTTTTAGGGCAAACATTTAATTTTTTTTTAATTATTCAAAGCGTTTGTCCCATTCATATCAGTAGAGAATTTTAACACATTACTAACGTTTTAATTTATTGGCGCCCTCTAGTGGAATCGCACGATATTATGACGTAACGGGGATCGTCAAATGACTATGACACTAAACATATAGATTTTTCCTGTCAAATTCTTCAGTTCTATTTCATAACCGAACAGTTGTTGAGACGTCCATGCTTTAATGCATGCAAACGAGCATAATTTTTTTCAAAGTACTTCATGAACAATTTACCAATTCTCTTCATGATCAGAAAACTATCACGTTTCCTGTGGTATTGAACATGAGCACTGTCCAAAACGTTTCAAGAAATATTGTTGCAATATTCCAAAGCTGTTAGGATAGGTACATGTCATAAACTTATCCATTAAACCTATGCTGCCCTTAGGATGTTTGGACTTAAGAATGAAGTTTTCTCATTGGGCGTACATTATCAGCCTACAGCGTTGGTCGACTTTAAGGTATGTGGTTTCAGTGTCCAATATCACAATTTAATTCATCTACCATAGTCCTGCGCTAAAATGTTGCAAGATCTTTCTTATTGGATGTGGCTCAAAATGATAGAACCTTTCATATAAGGCTTACTTTAGAGTAATTTTTAGGTGTATGAAGAGCGAATTATTAGTTTATGTAATTCCCTTCAGTTTTCCCTCAGTTTTCCTTTATGTTGCCTGTGTGTATAACTCGCTTGTATGTATGAAGATATATGAGTGTTTGCATTAATGAGAGTATGCCCTGCCTGTTCTCAAGCCAGAGTCAGTATCATGCTGCTGGTTATGGTTTTCAAAATTAAATCCAAGATGTCTCGACAATTTCATCGTAGAATCAATTTCCTATAATTCATCTCTCCAATTTGTTAATGTTTGATCTTTAGGTCGCAGTCTCGGCGTTTATAATCCCTTCCGATTAAAACCTTCCCCTACCGCCCAGTTTGCTTATAGAATCGGAAAATGAATCGATCGCATTTATAGCAAATTTTGTGAATCCGTTTCACATTTAGCTTGTTCTATTTACAAAAAAACGACACACACAAAGAAGATATTTGTTTTATTATCATTCCATTCAATCTGACAAATGTAAAGGGAGCCACAAATAGATAAGAGCTGAATTTGTACTCTGAGCTTTTTGGTCGACCGATCACTTTTGTCTGTTACACTCGGTGGATGCAACGAATAAAAAAGGTTGCGTTCCGTGCTGGCGAAGAAAAACATTCATCCCGCACCGTTCCCCCTTTTTTCTCGTGACGGCTGCCTCACGCCCGGGAGAATGCCCGGGACGGGTGAGAAATTTGCCAATGCACGACACGTCATAATGCGGGAATAAGTTTTGCTGCACTGACACGGGAAAGGATCGCGAGATCGGTTTGGAAATCTCGAGCAAGTAGATTATACTCGTTTCGTTTTGGGCAAGATTTGGCGAAGTTATCGAGTCGTGCCAAGCTGAAAACAAGCGAGAATAACATTTCCAGAAACTGAACGAAAGGTCCTGTTAGATGTGCAACGTACATGTACGGGCAGCGGCGTGCATGAGTCTCGGAAGAGGTTGCTCTGTCTTTTACGTGCGGATGTGGGTGTCTTATTTTACAAAATCCATGAACTTTTGTGCTTTCGTTCGGTGTGTCTCGAGTAAACATGAGACTGTGAGCAGCTTATGTGTGTTTCTTCATCACTTGCTTTCGTGCTGCATGGGACTAAGGCGAACAATCTCGGACTATCGTGACAAAAGATAAACGATTTGGAGTAAAGAAACACTACAACACAGTGTTACCGTACCGGTGGGTAGCGACCGGTGGTTGACAGTTTTTGGAAGAGTTGGGCATGATGGAAAGGATAAATACGAAATCATACCGGCATCAGCACACACACACACACAGAGCGGAAATCATCGCCACCGCCTCGGTTGTTGTTCCTGTTCGGGACAGACGTCCAACACCCAGCGCCGGGATTGAAAAGTGCATGGAATTTAAAATGCATTATTCACAAGTGAGTTAAGTGCTTTTCCAACTTTTTCCCAGCTCGTGGTAATCGGTGACGGTTGGTGAAAAATCGCACTGTAAATCGTGGCGCCGGTACGTGACAAGAAGGAGATTTCCGGGAGTGTGCTGGGGCATGGGTGAGGTGAGCGAATGGGGAAGGAAAATGTGTGCAAACACGTTATTGCTTCCACTTTCGGGAACATGTATCCGGATAAAAATAAAATCCTCACGATAGAAAGTGTAGTTTTCCACTGCTACTGTACACTAATATTACTTACCTTTAATGTGTAGCATATCTGCTATACAGTCTTAAAACATTCCAAAATCTATTTATGTTTCACCCCATGCACCTCTATCGAGATATTAGAACAAGATCTGCAATAAACAAGTAACGCAAATAGAATAAACCTCAGGCGCAATTAAAACAATTATTAATCACTCACAAGTTGCAAGCACACATTCAATGCACACAAGTTGCAGGTACAAATCCAATATGCAAAACATAAAAAACATACACCATAAATGCACCGAGCGCGTGGAAAGTAACCATCAATCCGATTCCCACGATCACGCAAAGAATCTACGCGATGCCAAAAGTAAAAACCATAACGCTCTTATTACAAGACAGTACAGGAGCGTATCAACCATTGCAGTTGAGCAATACACCCCACACCCGTGCGCTTGACTTGGTTCAAATTTGCAACAGGAGACGACCCAACCGTATGTAGCTTATAGGAAACAGAACTACTCCATCTAACAAGTAAGAACTGAATGCAAGAAAACGTTAAACCAACCAATCAAAATTCAGACAAACAAAAGCATCAGATATCCGAGAGTCCGGTATGTGGACGAATGGAAATTTCCATCAAATTTGTTCTCACGATGTATACCCGAAAATTATGATATAAAATAAAGATTGACCGTTGACTAGAGAGTCACTCGGAGTCACTCGCAGCCACTTGCACACGCGGTTACTGTCGTAGTTGATCGTTATGCTCAACTAAAGAAGTCTAGTGTTATTTCTGTTATGGGGGACTCTGTCCCGTAGTCCGTCCGAAAGAACAATCGCATAGTGATCAATACGCATCTATATAACGCGTCAGCAAATATACTACATGGCGATACAAGTATATTACGTAGCGACCGTGATCGTAGCAAATATATTACATGGCGACCGTGACCATAAGCTGCAATCGTCGGAAAGAAAAACGCAACAGTGATCGACCTAAAGTGAGCGATGAAAGGTGGTGTGTAAAAAAAAATAAAAAAAATACAGTGCCCAGTGGTACAAGTACAGTGCCCGTGGCATTAGTCTGTGGTCTTCAGAATGTAAAAAAAAAGAGTGAAAATGTAAAGTGTAAGATAAATGTGCAGTGAAATTGACACTCCAAATAAATGAAGAAGATGAACGCCCCGAAAGTGCTCTAAAAACCGGAAAACAAGGTTTTAAAGAAAATTATGAGATAAAAATACGAACCATATTAAATTAACAGAAACAGTGAATTTATTCTGCAATCCATGAAAAAAAAAAAACCGTGACCATAATCTGCAGTCATCGGAGTGATTGAAGTGTAAACAAAATGTGACACAATTGCGAGACAATCAAAAAAACGTAATGTTCTATTCTTCATGAGCAAAAACAATGTGATTCAAACAAGTGCACGCTTTATGCGCTACGGAAAGAATGTGCGAGCGATCATATGGCATAACACACATAAGGTACAACGTGCATAGTACAAAAAAAAAAAAAAAATGCGAGGCAAGCAAAACTTTAAGTGCAAACGTATAGAAAGTGCCAATCAACGGATAAAGGCGTAAGAAAAAGGAATTTAGAAAACATTTATTTTTTTTAGAATTTTTATTAGAAAACATAAATCAGCCACCACAGGTAATATCATAGAAGAAAGAAGCCATGAAAACCATAAGACGTACATGGTAGAACCAGAAAAATATTTTTATAACGACATAAGAGCGAACGAATTAAACAATGATTACAGCGAAGAATATGAAATTGAAAGTACTGATCACAGTGATAAGGAAAATTTCCATACATCAATAATGCAGAACGAATTAAATCAACAATATGGTTACAATTATAATACATGTGAAGGAAATAACGTTGTAAACAAGATAACAGAAGATAATGAAGTATATAAAATGTATGAAATGAATAAGCCATATAATGAACAATTTGAAAAAGACACAAAAGTCTTAGATGATAAAGAAAATATTAATATGCACAGCAAAGCAATCAAAGAAAAGAAGGATGCAATGAGTATTCACAAACGCGCTACGAAAAGAAAAGTGTCATACGAAAAAAGAATGAAAAATAATCGCAATGAAATACGTTGCCCTACAAGAAAGGCTGAATACGTTGAAAATGATAAATTGAATAGAAAATATTCCATTATAAGTGAGGAATTGCGCAAAGCATCAATAATGAACCAAGTTAAAGAAAAACTCAAAAAGATTCTGCAAAAGAAATTGCATGCATTAATATTTAAAATTAGAGAAACAAACAAAGAATTCAAAGGCAAAGAACACAGATTTAGTTGCGAAAATAGCAAAACCTTCATAATCAAAACCAAATGTAAAACAATTATTTACTCATTATCCAACTTTAACTATCTGGTTAACAAATCAGTGTATGTAAAATATTATCCTCCTTAAAAATTTTGATGATATTGCTATAGATTAAAATTTAAATAATAATTTTAAAACCAAAAAAAAAAAACGAAAAAAAAAGAATAATATTACTCTTTCGTTCATACAATTTCACTCAATCATAACATTATTCTTTCAAACGGAGGAGGTGTAGCATTTCTGCTAAACATCTTATAGAACATTGTGAGGAAGTAAATATACACGAGAATAACTGCAATCATTATCATTCATTACGTTATTCTACTAAAAGAGGGGAGGTGTAGCATATCTGCTATACAGTCTTAAAACATTCCAAAATCTATTTATGTTTCACCCCATGCACCTCTATCGAGATATTAGAACAAGATCTGCAATAAACAAGTAACGCAAATAGAATAAACCTCAGGCGCAATTAAAACAATTATTAATCACTCACAAGTTGCAAGCACACATTCAATGCACACAAGTTGCAGGTACAAATCCAATATGCAAAACATAAAAAACATACACCATAAATGCACCGAGCGCGTGGAAAGTAACCATCAATCCGATTCCCACGATCACGCAAAGAATCTACGCGATGCCAAAAGTAAAAACCATAACGCTCTTATTACAAGACAGTACAGGAGCGTATCAACCATTGCAGTTGAGCAACACACCCCACACCCGTGCGCTTGACTTGGTTCAAATTTGCAACAGGAGACGACCCAACCGTATGTAGCTTATAGGAAACAGAACTACTCCATCTAACAAGTAAGAACTGAATGCAAGAAAACGTTAAACCAACCAATCAAAATTCAGACAAACAAAAGCATCAGATATCCGAGAGTCCGGTATGTGGACGAATGGAAATTTCCATCAAATTTGTTCTCACGATGTATACCCGAAAATTATGATATAAAATAAAGATTGACCGTTGACTAGAGAGTCACTCGGAGTCACTCGCAGCCACTTGCACACGCGGTTACTGTCGTAGTTGATCGTTATGCTCAACTAAAGAAGTCTAGTGTTATTTCTGTTATGGGGGACTCTGTCCCGTAGTCCGTCCGAAAGAACAATCGCATAGTGATCAATACGCATCTATATAACGCGTCAGCAAATATACTACATGGCGATACAAGTATATTACGTAGCGACCGTGATCGTAGCAAATATATTACAAATGATTATCATTTGCAAAAAAAAAAAATCCTGTAGCAAAACATGCAACAAAAATCTTACAACATTTTAAATCAGTTTTTAAGTACTTTCGACTTGTGAAATCTAGCTTTTTTAAGTCGAAGTTTTGACTGTGAAGCATATTTAGGGCGTTTTATAAAAAAAATTCATGCTGATATGCTTACAATAAATTCAATATAATATAAGGAAGATTACAATTTTTAATTAAATTATAATAAAGTAATTCAATTTATCAGTGTTAATTAACCGCTACATCCAAATAGACAAAACATATTATATCATAATGTATAGCAATACAGTCCAGTTCTAATGAAAATAGGAATGAAATGCCCATTTCGCTTACCTAGGCAACACATTCACCTTGCTAGCTAAATGTACCACCAAAAACCAATCGCAGCGTAATAGCAGCACTTCTTGCCACGTTGTATCCCATTCGCTTCACATTCCGGTCCGTAAATTCCAAACCTAGGTAGATATCTCACTCACTAAAAAGCGGGAAACACGTGGCAGCATTCGTCGCTACGTTTTGGGCATTCGATTTCGGGATGTAAATTCTCGGTTTAATTTTCAACATATTTTACGCAGAAAAGTCCATAAATTGATGCTCATAATATTTTGCCGGCGGTGAAAGGTTTGCTGCTCCCGCACAGAAACAATTCACCGGGTGCGATCGTTTTCCAGGTCGATCAGCATCTCCGAGGGAGGAATCGAGAGTTTTTCAACGCCACGGGCAAATTGGACCATACCGTAGCAATGGCCGTGACAGAGAGAGAGAGAGAGCGAAATATTGTGTGTTTGTGTGTGAGATGGGTGTATTTGCTATGTTACTGGAAAATGGCGAAGAACTGGAATGGGGGGAAGGGGGGTGAAACCGTTGATCGGATTCGCTTTTGCCTTTGCTTACCGTTTTGCGTACTGTGTCAAAGTTTAAACCCCAAATTTTCCAATTTCCATTCCGCGTCCTATTGGCAACATTTTTGGGAACCATCCCGCATACAAAGCCCTTTTTGCGGCTCGTGCGTTTCAACCCCTCAACCATTCCGGGGCCACCGAGTTCACCGAGGGGTACTGTAAACCTCTTTTCAGCAGTCGGCAGTCGGGAGCATTCCAGCAGACCGTGGCGCTCGTTCCATTTGAATAGGTTTCCAATTGAATTGAAGATGAAATATGATTTTGCGGTTCTCAGGTATATGCATATTGAATTATGGCTTGTTATCGGCATTACCAGGAAATGAGAACTTGTTGAAGGTTTATTGATCATCGGTACCGTGGCGGTTTGAACGGCGTAGTGGGCCGCACAGAAGGGGGAATCCCACACAACGAAGTCAACGGTGTCGTACGAATGCACGCTGGTAGTGGTATTTGGGAATTTTACTTTAAACAACTTATGTTGATATGTTCATGATAGTTGCATTCGTTCACCTCAGGTACATGCACTAAATAATTACAGTGAAACTCATACATTATGTTGTATGTTTAGACACTTAATACATTGAGTTAATTTAAAATGTTATATGTTGTCGGGCGGTTTCTATCAATCGTATAAATAAAAAAATCTTAAATTCCTAGAATTGGTTGATACAACCAACACGGATGGGTTGGTATTAATTTCCAACGTTTTTTCATGCTTTTGGTGAAGATTATTGGTTAATTATAGCCAACAGCGTCTAGAAATTATTATCAAACGTTAGACAAAGTTGTTAATTGGTATGTGTAAAATTGAACACTTGTTAACACTAGATTCAATCGCTTGATTGTTGTTAATCAACAGATTATTGTCACTGGAAGCTATGGCGATTAAAACTTAGACGAGGATGTATGTTCTGTAATAACGGGCAACTGATTATCTATAAGCACTTTGCACTCAACGGATATAGTGGATATAGAATTTATAATGTGCTCAAACTTTTCATCAGTGCCTGGACAAGATGGAGTACGTTACGTGAAAATATCAATTGAAGCTCGCCACGTCGGAGTAGTAATTGACATCCATAAGCAATTGCTGAAGGAAATGGTTAAAATTTTCATTCCGGTCGTTTAAAAATACCAGATCAGTTTCAACAATGCCCACCGATCATCAAAACAAGGCAACCTTTTTGCGTATCTCAAGATCTATTTAGGAGTAGGAGGTCAAACCGACGATTAACTCGCATTTTTGAGGTCAACACGAAGAGGTAAAGGGTTAAGAAATTAAGATATATGTGAGATAAGATGTTCAAAAGAAGCAAAGTAATCTGAAATAAGTCTTTATTACTAAAGATTATCATCATTACCAGCATCCAGAAAATACAAGATACAAGAATACAAGATAGCAATAAATCCCCAAAAAGTATTGGAAAATTTACCGTTAAATTATTTTTACACAAAATGAAAGCTCAATAAGTAATGGAAAACAAAGTAAAACACCTCTATTTCATAAATTTGCTAACCACACACTGAAACTTCTCACCGGACAACACACTCGATCAACGCTACTATGTTGTCGAACGGAACCGTCCGGTGAATGCAGTGTAGTGGGGCATTTTTTTCACCATCCTTCGCAACGGTGATTCCAGGGCCCACTACGCACGCAAAACTGGAACACCAGCACCAATAAATTCACACGTGGCATAGCAAACAAGCTGACCGAACCGGGCAACGGAAAGTGAACTAAACGCAGCGGACACACAGCGAAGGCGAGATTGTCCGCTGGGCAGTAGGGTTGGCACAAGCGTCGAAGTGTTTATCGAGTGGCACCACCGTGGTAAGAGTGCGAAGCAAAGAATTACTCAAATGGATCGCGAACGAAACTGGAATGGCGTTGGTCGGACAAAATGGTCGAGAAAGCATTAACTCGCGCGTACCATCGTTTACGCTGCGCGCGGGAAAAACTAGCGTGTTGAAGGGTGCAATTACCACTTACAGGGCGCCAACCGGATCATCAGGCAAAACACACACGCACAAAAAATCGTTCTCTCCCTTCAAGAATAGCGTAAAAGTGCATACGGTTGGTCGATTTTGTTGATGTCGCAAGGATTGGGTGCATTCGGTACCGGGGAGACATGGGCATGGAGGAGGGCCCATTTTTGAGGGAAACTGTTCTGCCGAAGAGATGATGGTTGAAAGCCGACGGTATGCCCTGATTCGGAAGGGTGCGTAAGGCAGGAAGTTGGTCGGTTGGTAGTGTAAAAACAAATGAACAAGAGCAATTGATGGGTTTTGCGTTGTGGGGCGAAAAAGGTTGTTTGAAGCTTCGGTAAAAGCATCATACAGCGGCAGCATATGATGGTGGCGTTGACCTAAATTCTACCTCAACGTGGTTTTTGCTTCATGCTAAGAAAAGTTTTCAAATTTATTTGAATCGTTTATGCCTTTTTTGCCTTTGCTTTGGGTCCTGTGTTTTTTGTTCTACTGATTGTTTCCGCAGTGAGTTATTTTTTCGTATCTTCTCTCTCTCTCTCCCCCTAGTGCAATACGACCTACAGCGATTGTTGAAAGGGTTTACGATTTTGATACATTTGCATATACAATTTTATGAAAATTCAAGCACTTTTAAGTGAATATAAAACTGATAGGGAAAGGAAGAATCATGTTTATACGCGTTTTGTTAATTACAAAACTGTGAAGAGCTTGGAATTTAAAAAAAATATCATTTCGTAAATATACAAAAAAAACTATTATCCAACATCCAGTTTTTGCATTCACTTACGATTTACAAAGGCCAATTGGTGTTACTGCCTTAAAGTATTTTTATTCTTCATATCAACATAATTTACTTAACGTAATCCGGAGAGACTTACGGCACAAGAGTTTCGAAGTGAAACATTCCCAATTTAAGCTTCCGAAAATCCTGAACCCCATGTCTTTTCAACCATTTTCCTGTACAGTTTTTCTTGTTTTTTTTTGCTTGATACACATTAGGATCAAACAATTGTGCCAAAATGGAGAAAAGGCGCCAACACGCACAGCCAAGTGAATAACACGTGTACCTTAGCCTAGCACGCTGGGCTGATGTGCAAAACAAAGATCAACTGCTTCCGGAACGTCTGTCTAAACGAGGCATGCGGGTGTGGATGGTTTCGTTGCTTTTAAGGGAAAATTTATTTTTCTCTCCTCGTTTTTCTCTTTCTCTTTCTCTCACCTACCGTTAACCCCTCACTCCGCTTACCTCCCCTTATCCGGAACGCCCCAAAACAGCGCCACACAATACAAGGCCCGCTGTCACCAAAAGGCCAGCCGAAGGCTTTACCAAAAGGGTAACGGAGACTTTTGAAGGCTTTTCGGAAAATGGTTTTTCGTGCCATAAATTTCTGAGAGCGTTGAAATATTAAAATGGGTTCGCCTACAAGCAATCTGCACCGGGTCTCTCGGTGGTAAGTTCCGTTACCTAGGGCGGGATCTGCGAAGCGTTTGCTGTAACTTACCAGTCGGTCAACTTGATCCTCTTGGCCGCTTAAGCGCTGAGGGTAAACATGGGCTACTGTAACCGTTTCTGGTTCTTCCTCGGAACGGTCGAAGATTTTTGTACCTTCACACACGCCCCAACGTGTGGTGTGACGTTTGATCCGGAAAACTAGTTTCCATTTTCTAGAACAACAAACATTCATAGTTTCCAACTTACGGCTGGGGAAAGGAGATAGCGTGAGAGAACGACTAAAGGGTGTGATAGAGTTGGGATTGTTTTATAAGGTTTGTGTTTTCACTGGTTTATGGATGCGTTCCGGGGAAAAAACAAACCCAGTACGACATTCATTTTACACCCCAAAGGATTAACAATGAAAAAGATACCAAGCCACGAATCATTTGTACGTGGAAATTGGGTTCACTTTTATATTTTCATTGAAATTGATTGCTAATACGCAGAATTCATGTGTTCACCGTGGGCGGAACGCTTTTTGGTGTGATTTTGTTTTATTCCAAGCCTTGTAGCATCTTCTTTGCATGATAAATTTCAATTCTATCAAATTACCTTTACTAAGCTTAAAAAATCAAATCAAAACATCAAATTACACACGCGCACACACCACTAACATTGGTGAAATTTTAGAACAATTTTAACGATGATGCTCACCGCTTTCAACCATCAAAATGACACGGCTTAGTCTTTCGTACAGCAAATTACAGTTTATTCCGAGAACAGACATCAATAAAATTCCTGTGAAGCATGATATTGTATGGCCGGCTTTCCTTTCTCAACTTTGGAATTGGCTTCAATCCACTCTGCAATACCTGCAGAGTTAGCGTTGCTGGCTGAAAAGAACAGTTTCGACATATTTGAACCTTAATATTTTTTAAATATAATTAGTATTATCAATTCAATCAATCAATTAGGTTAATGCAATTGTTTAGTATGGCCGTATGAATAATTAGCAATATGTCCAGCGTTTTACCCTACTCTTTTACTGATTCATTCAAATTGAGATTAAGTTTTAAAATGGAAGATATTATTTCTTTCATGTGTTTTTAAAACGTAACTGTCACGCTGTAAGGACCTTTTCCAGCACACATCCCGAGAAACATATCTGACTATTTAAAATGCAAGTTGCGACAGTCTACGCGTACACTACAAAGCATATTATCGCATATTTGGTTCTGATGAGGATTTCTAGTTGTTCTTCGATGGAGGCGCCTAGTTATTTTACGATGGAGGCGCCTGGTTGTTTTCGATGGAGACGCCTGATTGTTTTCAGTGGAGAAGGCTGGTAGTTTAGCGATTGCCGCGCAGATCTCCCCATGCCTGGATCGTTACCGATCTTACTGCAGATTTTTTGGTTTGTTGAATTACAAAGGCATGCAAGAAGGTGTAATATTTGAACTTCATGGAGCAATTAACAATTGGTAAATGTAACTAGTATTGAGTAATGTAATAATATAGAATGGTCGTATGAACCATTGGTAATGTGTCTAGCGTTTTACATTATTTTTTTTACTGATTCTTTCGAATTGAGATTAAGTTTTTAAATTGTTGAAATTATTTTTTTTCAAGTGTTTTTTTTTACGTAACTGTCACGCTTACTATAGGGACGTTTTCCAGCACGCATCCCGAGAAACACATCTGACTATTTAAAATGCAAATTGCGACAGTCTACGCGTACATTACAAGGCATATTACCGCATATTTGGTTTCGATGAGGATGCCTAGTTGGTCTACGATGGAGGCGCCTAGTTATTTTACGATGGAGGCGCCTGGTAGTTTTCAATGTAGACGGCTGATTGTTTTCAGTGGAGAAGCCTGGTAGTTTAGCGATTGCCGCGCCGATCTCCACATGACTGGGTCGTTACCGATCTTGATGCAGGTTTTCTGTTTTTATGTATTACATAGGCTTGCAAGAAGGTGTAATAATTAAACCTTCATGGAGCAACTAATGTTCGCAACGGAGTAATAAAATAAAGTTTGATATATTAATCACATATCCCATGCACATCTACCGAAAAACGTTCACTTGCAAACAATAGTTCGTTCCATTGATGATACCGCATAGTTTAAACAACAAACAAACTGGTACAGCACTAGCTAATGTAAAGTAAAGTGTTGTCTACAGATGTTTACATTTAGCCCATGCTTTTTGGAAATATCGAGAGCTTTTTCTTCCCCACGTTGTTTACCCATCAATTCACGCCTGCTGTTTGAAGTAAACGTTAGAACCAAACCCAAGGACCAACCGATATAAATAGCTTTAATCCATCGTTAGAATGATGTTGTGCAAACTTCAACAACGGAAAGCGCAATGATTGGTACACGAGAAAGTGCCGAATAGAGAGAGAAAGAGGGAGAGAGTGAACATCAGGTTGTTTTGTACGTAGCAAAACCTCATTAAAAAAAGCATGTTGTTTACGTGTCGATATTATGTTTCTTGCTGGCAAAGACATTTACTTTGATGTCAGTTTAAATATTTCACTAGACGATATTGGTAGATTGTTGTTTATATACCGTACGTACATTCGATGCGCGGTTAGTATAAAAATTGTGCATTGTGGTGGGATTAAATTGAGCTTTGAGCTGTCAAAAGTATGGAAAATAGTTTCAAGATGGAGTTTCAAATCACGAGTGAAAAACCTACCACTCCGATCGGAATTTCGATGCTTTAAATGACTTTAAAGCGTGCAAATTTATAAACTGGATAGAAAATTCCAGCGACAAAATTGAAGAGACAATGAGACTCATTCGCAACACAAACACGATTCCCGTCGGTGTATGATCGATCGTGGATGTAACGTATGACCCGGTCAGTAGTGTGAATGTCATATCAATTTAAATGGCAAATCAAGCATCCCTGTTTAGCATACCAATCGTACCAAGTGCGTGTGGCGTACCCACTGTGTCAATCATGCTCCATTTGCCGTATCCAGGAAAACGGAGAGCCTACGCAAAGAATGTAAAGGAAATTGTCAATTCCATCCAAATCAACCCGAAAAAAGTCGAAACTCCTTAAACCAGGCTCTCCGATATTTTGATCCGTTTTTTTTCACTTCTTTGGGACAATTTCCGTTCCCGTTCCGCCAGCACCAAGGTTGCCACGTGCGAACCGGCATCAGGTGCGTTTGGTTGGAAAAGTTCAATTGAAAAAAATTGCCACTGTGAATAATTTATCATTTTTCCTATCATTACGAATGTCACAGTTTGTTCACATGTACCGCAAAACTGTATGCTGCTGCAGCATGGCCGTGGAGCGCAGGACGTGGACGGGCTGCGAGATGGACGAGCGCAGGACGAAAGTTAACGAAACGAAAACACCCATTTCTTTACCCATCACTGTACGCTTACGCTTTTTCTTTGCAGCGACATTGCGAGATGAGAGAAGGCAGAGTGGCAGAGCAACAGAACACGATGGTATGTTGGATGTATGGAAAAGTTTTGCGAATGATTTTCCATTTCCATCACTTTTTTGCTTCCCCTCCCATTGAAAACACGCACACCTGAGATCGGCCACCGTGCGTACGGATCGGTGGCACGTTCGCCGGAACGAAGCGGGAGCATTGCGTGCGGGAAAAAAGATTGAGAAATGTCATGGTTTGAATTTGAAAGCCGCTGGGTGACATGTGCCGAACGCAAACAATTACACTTATGCATGGGAAGTGTGTAACGGGCCCGGTTTACCCATCTGCGTTCAACGATTATGGGCGTTTGGGAAGCAGAAAAGGGAAATGATCTACAAAAGATGGCATTTGTGTGTTGCTATCCGTGAAGTGAGCACGGTGTTGGGCTCGGATTGAAGTGCGATACTCCTATCAATGACATGTTTTGCGCATGAAAAGCTTCTTATAATAACTTTTATTCATGAATTAGACTAATTCCGGGTACGGTAAAACGAATCCAGCTATCCCGTTTGTACGCTCAAACAGCTGAGAAATACTATTATAGCTGTTTATCTAGACCATCTCTATCTGCACCACAATGTAATATGCAGCTCGTTTTCAACAGTCATTAGATGGTGGGAGACGACTTCTCGGAGGAACCAAATGAAGCCTCCACGACGCTCCGAACACCACTGTCACCGAGCGCAAGCGGTCAACCACCACCCAAAGGCGGCATCAATTTATTTTAATTTCAACCAGAAAATTAGATCCGTCAATCTCGATTCCGCTGCGGCCGGCAATGGGATCGACGCCGGCAAATAGACCGTCCAGGATGGCGACGAGTGTGCGAACTTTGGCTTTGCTTTTGTCACTTCCAGGCGTGACGTGACAAACAAAAGTAATCACCACTGACAGTGAAGGTTCACGGCGTTCCGGGCCGTCCGGTGCAGGCGATTCCAGCGGATCCATTACTGACCCCAAAAAGTTCCGAGATGAATAGCTTCTTCGATCATGGTTTTTTTTTCTCTCTCTTTCGTTCTCTGCTCGTTAGCGTGATGGGAAATACACGAGACGCCATTTGTGCCCGCAGTGCGTTACAGCACTATCCGGTTTCGGATTCGTTCGCCCACTGGCCATTCTGCTTTCGCCGGTATAGCTCGTCTCGCAAAAAAAAGGAAAAGAAATTAGGCAATGTAAATCCGTCGCTCGGTATCTCTGGGACTCACTCTTACGCCCATAGGGACGCTCCGGAAGTTCCGGATCCGGGCATCGTGGGGCTTGTTGTGGAACCCAGTCTGCGCTCCCACTTGACTCAGCTTCGTTAAAGGCTCATTTATTTGCAATGGTCGTTGTACTAATTGTCTTCCACTCTGGCGGAACGAACACTCTCCGGTCGGTTCGTGCGGAGTGCTGGACCAGTTTCTGTCCACACCACCTCAATCACCTTCGTGATTATCCCCGGCCGGGCAGGTTTACTATTACGCTGGTACTGACAGACACTTCCCAGCTGGACGCTGCCAGTACAGCTGAAGATGAGATGGAGAGAATCGAGGGTATGTTTGGGTTGTGCTCCAAAAACGCTAAGATATTTCGTACAGCGGCTAATCATCATGGTGACGCCGAGTTCCGAGCACCGAGTGCCGTTTTCGGTGCGAATGGTCAGTTTTTGGGTGCGGAAAAGCGTTTTCCCCCAAACATCGTTAGACGAGTCGGGCGATGAGTGTGCGAACGGTCCCAAAAGTGGCCGGAAATGTCTGCAACCCATACCCCCAGTGGACGAGGTGGACAGCACGGCAAAAGCGGAAAACTAAAACGAACCCTTCGGTGGGAAAGTTTCCGTGCCAGGAATGTCCCAGGAGTTTGCAGGATGTGTACGGAATGTCAAAGACCCCGGCAAAGAATGATTTTGGGTACTATGTGTGAATTGGCATGATGAGATTCCTCTCCCGGCACAACCGTGGAAACATCAAATTTGTTTCAAGTCGCACCACACGGTGGAGTTCGTAAGCGAAAACGTAACCCTGTCAAAGTGAACGTGTGGCTCGGTGTTAGCTAACCATTGGACATTCGTCGGGTTTTTATGCGTATTATGTAAAAGATGTCGTACGTTCAAGGACAGCAGCCAAAAATAGAGCTAAACGACCGATCTTTACGTGACACAGTCATTACTTTCCGGTTACTTTCGGTTTCTTTTGCTGTGGTCTTTGTTTATTGTCTTGTCTTTGGTAGTTCATCATCCCCATGGGAAATGTTTGTGGACCTGTGTTGCGTAAGCGTAGTTTACTCTCGGAAACTGCTGAAGGTCCTCTATTACTCGGGAAGAAAGCTCGACCATCCTCGGGAGCATTCTTTCATCGGTCAATTAATATCGTTAAGGTAATTCATTAGTGTTTCAAAGTTTTACCAAAGCATGTGGTGCTGACCACCATCCAGTTGATGATGTTAATAATTGTGTACACAGAGACAAATTGAACATAAAACTTGGTTAGTGGGTCAGGGTTCAGGTTAGCTTGAGAATTCCTCGGTGTTAAGAAGTAGCTCAGCCTGTTCAATTTAAATTTTCTACAAATTTTTTACATGTTTTACATTTTTTTACATATTTGTAGAAAGGAACTAAACAAGGAAAAAAACTACAAAAACCTGTAACTAATTTAATTTCTCCATTTCTTATGTTTAGTAATTGTTTTTACGATAATATTAAAAAAATACTAATGTCGATTAATGGTAATGGCGTAATAAGCAACTTGAAGCAAAACACGAAAACGAGTAAAACAAGTACAAATTGTTTCAGGAAAAATCATAGCGATTTAATTATGATGAAGTTTGATAGATTTAAATACCACATTAAATAAGGCTATCATAAAACAACATTGATTTGAATAATTTGCATACACTTATTACCTTAAGTTTATCAACTTATTACCTTTAATACTTTGTATATTAACAATAGACTGTGAATATTGTTAATTTCATTGTCGCTACAAACAGTACCGTTTCGTTTTGTTAGAGAAGCGGTACATTTGTGATTTAAGGCGAAGAGTTTAAAGAGAATATTGTACAGGTTTGTACAGACACCGCTGAAGACGACACACAAGGCAACAATGGAGGCCGAGAAACCGGCAAGGGGTAAAGTAACATCTCGACCATACATATCATCATGAAGACGAGATGAATAAGTTGACTTGAAGCGTGAAATGAAATTTTCAACAGAAGCATAACACACACACACACACACACAAACTCACCCACGTAGCATTCATCGTTTGGCTCTGGGAGCTCAGTTGCTCCTGCGTGCCGACTTACCCGTAACACTCGTCAGCGGAATGTATGTGCAGAGTAATGTTTATTTTTTGCCAATTCACTTCCCACTGCCATCACCACCAATGCCTGGAATGCTGGTGTGTGCTATGGCTGGTGGCATGACTGTGGCGTCTATATCACAACCAAAGTACACGAGCGCTCGAAGACGGAACGGACAGCAACAGGACAGCCCAGGTCGAACCATTGAAAGCACATTTTTGATTCGATGTTGCTGCGAGTGCCTTCCTGTGGCTACCAGATGGCAGC
Source organism: Anopheles moucheti (assembly GCF_943734755.1). Lineage (NCBI taxonomy): Eukaryota > Metazoa > Arthropoda > Insecta > Diptera > Culicidae > Anopheles > Anopheles moucheti. Next base: position 28,687,194 of record NC_069140.1, read on the forward strand.
AGTTTCGATCGATTGCTGGTGGATTTGGGGGTTTTGCATAACAGACGGACATGTACATTGTGGTGCGGTGCAATAGGGAAAACAAGTAAATGTTATGCAAAAGAAATGATGAATTGAAAGCAAGCTGACAATTATGTCGAGAAACGCCCGAGACGGATCGAGTAGGGAACAGTTTGAGTTGTAAGATGTAATGGTTTTAAACATTGATTAAGCTTTAGCTTAAGTATTCTGTGGTGTCTTACTGTGGTGGTGGTCTTAGGAGTGTTTAAAGTATTGAATTATCAAAGGTAATACTACACTTGTCAGACTCAGCAAATTATGGTTGGTTAGCTTTTGATTGTTTTATGTATACCTAATACAATAACCATACCATCGTCTCCGCATCATTTTTCACATCACTTCAAACGCTCGTCTGTCACGATGCAATTCCAGCGCCGTCTGAAATGCGACTCATAAAATTACTACAACATGAGCCTTTTATTTTTAGAAAATCCAATCGCTCTCTTTCGCACACAAAATAAAGAGAGAGCAAAACGATGGCAGCGATGGGTAAAACCTTCGACAACTGGCTCACGTTTCAGCGTAACGTGCACTGGGGCTGGTGGGATAATGAATAGCATAAAGCAACGGTAAAACTGGTGATTTTCGTCGTTCAGCTGTCACATTTGCATCGAGATGAATTGAGTCTATCAGTCACGCCAAGCTGTTGGGCCGAAATGCTTGGGGCATGAAATTTTTCTGTCGTTCAGGTCGGGAGGATTTTTTTTTCCCGTTCGGATCCCCCATGAACCACACAAAACAATACACCATTAGAGACTCTCTTACCGAAACCCGGGCGGAAGGGAGCCGTAATGAAACGCGCGGCAACCAAAAAAGGTTTTCATTTCGTAACAAAACCCACAAACAGCTACGTGACGTGGACCCTTGGTCAAGCCGTTTCTCGTGGAACAAGAGTGAATTGTTGATCGGAAACCTTACTACCAGTATGGGCACAGCATCAGAAGGATAAAAAAAAACCGCACACTAAAACACAACGGAACGGTCCCATTTCAACGGCCGTGGGTAATGACGTACAGCATCTTTTGCCGAGGTTCGTGACCGACATTCTTTCCGAAAGGCTTCTTCCATTTTGTTGATCACACCTTCGGCGTGGTTCGTTGCTTTGCTCAGCTGGTTGTTGTTAGGCAGAAGACAAAAAAGACAAGAAAGGAAATGAGTTGATACGTTCGGTGACTGGTGGTGGAAAGAAAATTAATAAAACGTTATTTTGCGGCCGTCATTTGTCATCTGTGTGCAGAGCGAATGCACGACCAAAGAAGGCATCCATCAACACGAAGGAGCAGATTCGTACTCGTCGCGGGGCGTGGACGAAAAGTGGAGATAATTGTTGTGACAACATGCGAATGCGGGTGCGAAAGCAAATGAAAAGAGTATGCCCGTGTTTATATTGGTATCCATGCAGCCCTTCCGGCAATATCGGTTCGTTCGGGCCCCTTTGATAGCAGCGGGAGTTCCTGCTTGCATTGGGGACTGCTATCGGTGGTGGACAAGTGGCAGAAGAAGGAGAGGAAAAGCAAAACAAACACCCAAATGTGCGTGGGAAAATAGCAACCCTCCAAGCACAGGCCCCCACCCACGGCTGACTGACTGAGCAGTGATGTCCCTTCATTACGGACGTCCTGCCGATTTTCGTGGGAAAAAGCCAGCCGAGAGCGTGTACATAAAACCGGAAGTGTACGGTCATGGCTAAAGATCGATCCACACACCCTGTTGTACACCATCTGCCAACAGTTACGGCAAGGTGAGCGAAGTGAGCTGGCAGAGTAATGAGTATCAAACGAACTTACGGTCGGCCTGGGATCAAAAACCAGCGCTGGGAAACCGATGGAAACCATGAAACTTTTAATTAGGAATATAGTATCCCGCGGTGTAAGAGGTACAGCTCTGAATGACGTGCAGATGCCTTGAGCCTTGCAGATGGGCATGGAAAAAGGGTATCTCACTCGGCTCATCTTTATTAATTATTGTCTTGAAATAAGACGACAAGTATAAATGAACGCGCCACAAATGCAGAACTTTGCTATTTAATTTGAGCAAATGTGAATTAGTTTTTAGTTACACGATTGTTTCAATTGGAAGCTTTATAAAATATTCAACAAACTTCCAACAACTTTGTTATGCTTAGTTTTATTACTTAGGGTTTGAAATTTATTTAAATTTGTTCACACAATTATTTACAATTAAATGTGTTCCAGTTAATGGAACAAACTAACGATCGGTCATTTTTTTTTTTTTTTTTTTTTTTTGTTTCGTTAGAACGGCCTGGCCGTATCGACTTATTTTACCACGTAGCCGGATAGTCAGTCCTTGCTACGGGGGATTGGTCCGGATGGGATTTTGGTCCGGGCCGTTCGTGTGAAGACCGGCTCCGCTAC